>NC_135953.1:95126828-95426828 GCF_053455715.1 Rhinoraja longicauda
TAGTAAATACAATTTAATTCAGCTTGGAAGTTGATGCACTGGACTCAAGACCAAGGGGTGTCCATACCCAGACTTGGAAGGCAGATGGCCAATTTGCAAAGGATATTTAAAAATTTTAGAACCTTCATTAAAAAAACATTCAAAGGCAAGAAAGTCATTTTAAAATGCTTCAAATCTCTGGTTTAGTGCCATTTTGGAATAATGGGGCAGTACTGGTTGCCAATCAGAGGGACACAAAGGTGATTTTCTATAATGGTACCCGAATGTGGGATTTCGTGGAGAGACTTGGAAACAAGATCATACTGGAGAGATGGTTAAGGGAAATTTAAAAGAACTGTTCAAAATCATAAAGATCGATGACATGCAACCAATAGAATAAATTTAAGGAAACTGGGAAATGAACCAAAACAGTTATGAAATGAATTATAATCTGCAATTAGTTGTCCAAAGTGAGGTGAAAGTAGATTTAATAATAACATTCTGAAAGGGAAATGGATTCTGAGTAAATCAGATGAAAATCTGAAACAGATTATTCAACTGAATAATCACCCTCAATCTCTCATGGAGGCCACCTCACCAAGTAAATCATTCTGTGGCACCCATTCTACAAGTCTTGTATTGTTGCTCAAATTGCTCGGTTCCTTTCCAGAATACCTGTGGAACATAACAATAATTACACATGTCGCAATGCTGATTCAAAGCAAATGTTTGTACTTAAAACTTACAAAAGGTGTGTGAATGTAAAATTCTATTACTTCTACAGATTTCATAATTATACAAGAAAACATTTTCTACTTAAATTCCTTTAGTACACTGATAAGCATCAGAAATTGCCTATTAGGAATGAACACAAGCACCTTTATCAGTACAATTCTATAATTTGAATTCTTACCAAAATGTTTTCCAGTACGTTATAATTTTGTACCATATACACTAATTATTCCTCAAAAGATTGCATTCATATAAAAATCATAACTGGGAGAAATGTGTTATGGCTCTAGCAACAAAATCACCTTTGAAAAATCCAGTTCTCGACATTCTATTAAGACAAGTACATCATTTCAAGAATTCAGAATGGATTGTATAATACAGATGTTATCAAATTTTGCATGCGGAGCTTGATTTAACCTTTATATTCAATATCCTTTTCACAACTTACCTTGCCACATGCCTTTTATATTATTAAAACGTACCTCTTCACTAAATCATTAATGCAGATTGCAAACAGCTGGGACCAGAACACTAATTTCTGAGACTAACTAGCTGTTAGAGCTTGCCAACTTGAAAATGTTCATTTAAATGCTCTTAAGACAGTGGTACTGATTGGACACTTTCGGAGAGCTCCCCCTCCCCTCCCCCCACTCACCATCAACAACACCACAGTCACAAATGTGGAGTAATTTAAGCTCCTTGGAACCATCATCTCCAAGGACCTTAAATGGGGTCCATCATTGACTCCACAGTCAAAAAGACCCAACAGAGGATGTACTTCCTCCGGCAGCTGAGGAAACACAATCTGCCACAGGCAATGATGGTCCAATTCTATACTGTCATCGTAGAGTCCATCCTCACCTTCTCCATCTTGGCCTGGTTTGGCTCAGCCACCGAGCACGACATCCGGAGGCTGCAACAAATTGTTCGATCAGCTGAGAAGGTTGTTGGCTGCAACCTCCCCCCCCCCCCCATTGATGAACTGTACACTGCAAGGGCCAGGAGCGAGCGGGTAAGATCATCTCTGACCCCTCTCACCCTGGCCACAAACTCTTTGAAGCACTTCCCTCAGGAAGGCGACTCCGGACTGTCAAAGCAGCCACAGCGAGACATAAAAACAGCTTTTTCCGCAAGTAGTAGCTCTACTCAACAGTCAAAAGTCTGTAGTCTCTTTTTGCTCTGGTTTATTTCACTCACATGTTTAAACCATAATGTTGTGTTCTTAATGTTTTGATGTTTTATGCTTTATTCTTCATTATTTACTGTATGTTCATGTTGTTACTTGCGAGCGGAGCACCAAGGCACATTCCTTGTTTGTCTACATACTTAGCCAATAAACTTATTCATTTATTCATTCATTATTTTTACTACCCTTTGCCTTTTAACTAATCTACTATCTATACTATGTTATGCATAATCTCTAATCTTCTGGGTGTCATCTCTATGAATATCTTTTTAATCAAAAACGTAACATCCACTGGTTATGCTTTACCCTATTAATTGAATCCTCAAATCTTGATATCTTTAAGCAACCTACCTTCCAGAGAAGCATGTTAGTTATATATTTGTTGCAAGTGGGGGGAGGGGTGGCAACAGCGAGGCTGCGGGATATCGAGGTGACCCTAGTGAGAGCCTCATCTATAATGGAAGAGGGGAACCCCTGTCTCCTAAAGAATGAGGACATCTCCGATGATCTGGTATGGAAAATCTCATCCTGGGCGCAGATGCGATGTAGACGGAGGAATTGGGAGTAGGGGATAGAGTCTTTACAGGAAGCAGGGTGGGAAGAAGTGTAGTCTAGATAGCTACGGGAGTCAGTAGGATTGTAGTAGGTGTCGGTCAATAGTCTGTCTCCTGTGATGGAGACGTAGAAATCTGGAAACGGTCGGGAGATGGCCCAAGTGAATTTGAGTGCAGGATGGAAATTAGTCATGAAGTTTATGAAGTCATGAGTTCTGCATGGGTGCAGAAGGCAGCATCGATGCAGTCGTCAATGTAGCGGAGGTAAAGTTCGGAGATAGGGCCAGTGTAAGCCTGGAACAGTGATTGTTCGACGTACCATACAAAGAAGCAGGCAAAGCTGGGGCCCATGCGAGTGCCCATAGCTCCATCTTGAATTTGGAGTAAATAGGAGGAGTCAAAGGAGAAGTTGTTGAGGGCAAGGACCAGCTCTGCTAGGTGGAGGAGAGTATTGGTAGACGGAAATTGGCTGGTTCTGCAGTCGAGGAACAAACGGAGGGCTTTAAGACCTTCCTGGTGGGGGATGGAGGTGTAGATTGGACATCCATGGTAAAGATGAGGGAGTGGGGGCCTGGAACATGGAAGTTGTTGAAGAGATGAAGAGCTTGTGAGATGTTTTGGACATATGTAGAGGGGGATTGGACCAAGGGGGATAGGATGGAGTCGAGATATATGGAAATTAATTTGGTGGGACATGAACAAGCAGAAACAATGGGTCTTCCAGGACAGTTCTGTTTGTGGATTTTGGGGAGAAGATAAAATCAGGCCGTGCGGGGCTGGGGAACGATAAGGTTGGAGGCTTTAGAGGGCAGAGAGCTGTAAGTAATAAAGTCAGAAATAGTGTGTGATATTGTGTGCAGGAGTTGGGGTGTCATGTTACAGCTGTACAAGGACATGGTATAACCACATTTGAAGTATTGCGTACAATTCTGATCGCCCTCATTAAACTGCAAAAAGATTTACAAGTATAATAAGCTGGAGAAGAATCTGAATAAGCTAGGTCTTTTTTCCATGTAACATTGGAGGCTGAGGGCTGACCTTACAGACTTGTATAAAATTATGAGGGACATAGATATGGAATGAACTGCCATATTAAGTAATAGAGGCTGAAGCAATTAAAAAATTTGAAAGACACTTCGACGAGTACATGCATAGGAAAGGTTTGGAGGGGTATGGGGCAAGTACAGGCAAGTGGGACCAGCTGTGAGGCAACTTGGTTGGCATGCGCAAGTTTTGCTGAAGGCACTGTTTGCGTTCTTAAGAGCTCTATGACTCTAGAACACAAAGGAGAGGAATGTTGTTATGATGATTCCCTCACTTGTGTTGTGCCTCTTCACAAAATATGATTAAATACTGAAATTTCCATGAAGTGATCATATGGATTTTAAATGACCTCAACAAAATAGTTTAAGATTGTCATAGCTATTGAGATATTTAAGATATTGAGCCGCTGCCCAATAGCGCCCAGACGCAGGTTCGATCCTGACCTTGGGTGCTGTCTGTGTGGAGTTTGCACAATCACCCTGTGACTGTATGGACATTCCTCCCGGTGCTCTGGTTTCCTTCCCAAAGATGTGCAGATTTGTAGGTTAATCATCCTCTGAAAATGTGCCTGGTGTGCAGAGAGTTGATGCGAAGGTAGGATAACAGAGCTAGTATGAACGAGTGATCCGACAATCTGCATGGACTTGATGCGCCAAAGGGCCTGTTTCCATGCTATATCTTTCAATCCATTCAATTTTTACCTTGTTTCAGGAAATAGCCCTCCAAAATAGAACACAGCGAACAATGAAGATAAACAGATAAATCAGGAAATTACTGGCCGGTTCGCTATGGGGAAGCTACAGGAAACTATAATAAAAGGATGAAATGACCGTATTTGTGGAAATTTAAGCTGCTTTGGTCAAGAATTTCAATAAAGGAAAACTGGCACAGATATTCAAAACCTGATTGGAACCAAATGTGGAGTGCAATGTTTATTCTGGTTCTGCTTCAAAATGCCACACAAATTCCTTAGAAACTTACCATGGTTCTAAAGTCAGGTATATAAAATAATTAAAAGTTTGCATTCCCTATCATATCAGTAGTTATGATGATTTGGTTGGCAGTCATGGGAAGAGGAAAAGTACAGGAACAGATGAAGACAAAAGAGAATGCAAATGCTGGAATCTGGAACAGAAAAAAACAGAACATGCGTAGAACGCAGCAGCCAAACATTTGTGGAGGGAAAAACGAGGAAGTTGACATTATAGGTCAAACCCCTGCATTAGGACAGGGGGAACAGGAAAGATTGCCAGAATGAAACAAGTGGAATCAGATGGGCAAGAGGATCGGCAGATGGAACCAAGTGGGGTCATGGGATGGGAGACATTAACAAAGAGAAAGGAAGAGAAAACAACGAAAGGTAAGAGTGTAGGAGAGCTGGAAGGTGTGTGTGCATGTCGTTTCACACGTTCACCTATTCCATTTTCACTCGCTTTCTTCCCCCTTTAGAGGCAGCAGTGGCACAATTGGTAGAGTAGTTGCCTCAGAGCTACAGACCCGGGTTCGATTCTGGCATTGGGTGCCGTCTGTGTGGAGTTTGCACGTTTGCTCCAGTTTCCCCCCTCAGCCCAAAGACGTGTGGGTTTGTAGGTTAATTGGCTCCTATAATTTGCCCCGAGTGTGTACGGAGTGGATGAGAAAATGGAATAACATGGAATTAGTGTAAACTGGTGATTGATGGTCGGCTGAAGAATCCGTTTCCATGCTGCATCTCTAAACTAAACAATTGCCTGAGGGACATTGAGCAAGTGTCACACAGCAGCTTTATACAACTTTGATTAGGCCATGTTTAGAGTATGATGCAGAATTCTGATCACTCCATTACAGGAAGGCTTTGCAGAGAGCACAGAAATGTTTCCCAGTGTGCTGTCTTAATTAGAGGGCATAAGACACAAGAAGAGTGCATAGGAAGGAACTGCAGATGCTGGTTTACTCCGAATATAGATAAAATGCTGGAGTAACTCAACGAGACAGGCAGCATCTCTGGAGAGACGGATTGAGTGATGTTTTGAGTCAAGACCTTTCTTCAGACTGAGAATCACGGGAGAGGGAAACATAGAGATGTGAAAGGGCAAAGTGTGAAAACAAGAGATCAAAGGGGGTGAGGTTCAAGGAAAATGTAAAATGCCGCAAGAGATTGGACAAACGCGGATTGTTTTCTCAGGAGCTTCAGAGATTGAGGAGAGACCCGATAGAAATACATAAAAGTATGTGCAGCATAGTTAGTAGAAAGTGGAGTATATGCCCCAATCAGCATTAATAGTGCGGAAGTGAAAATGATTGAGAGCTTCAAGTTCTTTGGCGGTAATATTACAGAAGATCTGTCATGGACCAGCCATATTGATGCAAGTGGTGGCGGAGACTGAGGAAATTCAGTATGTATCCAGTGACAAACTTTTGTCGGGTTGCATCATAGCTTGGTTTGAGAGCAGCTCTACCCAATACCGCAAGAAACTGCAGTGTTGTAGATGTAGCCAAGTCCATCACACAAACCAGACTTCCCACCACTGACTACATTTACTCTTCACACTACCTCAGAAAATTAGCAAACATAACAAAAGATTTGTCTTACCCTGGTCATTTTTCCTTCTCTCCCTACTCCCATCCGGCAGAAGCTGGAAGGTGAGCGCCACCAGACTCAGGAACAGCTTTGTCGCCTTTGTTATCGGGCTTCCATAAGCTAAGGTACTGTCCGATTCACCCCAACCCCATTGAAGACATTGGACTTTTTGTCTATAGAACTAATTATTATTAGAACCAATAATAATCAGAGATCGGCCTTGATTGAATGGCAGAGTACACTCGATGGGCCGAATGGCCTAATTCTGCTCCTATAACTTGTGAACTCACTACAATGTTGAGAATTACATTCTGCACCATGTCTTGCCCTTTGCTCTATCGTACTTCAGTTAGACAAGATTTATTTATGTATCGTATATCTGAGCTGTTTGGATAGCATGGATAACAAAGCTTTTCACTGTACCTCGTTACATGCGACAATAATGAGCCTGAACCTTCAAGCTGGCCTGTCAATGGACTGATAATCAATCATTTCTAGCCCTATACTTCCATGATTCATCTACAGAAAGTAAACATTATGGCCAATGAATGAAATATGCCACACCAACCAGAAGATGGCAACACTGCATTATCAACCATTTCTCAAAAAATCCTTTTACTACATGCAAGATTTTGTTGAAAATCAGACAGATCTTCCATTTCATCCTGAAACATATTCTAGGTTATCTGTGCATTTCAGAAAGGGATAATCACATTAAATCATTATTTTCACAATACTACAAAAAATTATCTCCAATGCAGCGTAGTTAGGTTGACATCTATTTATCAATGCCCTTTCCTTCCCTACTTTCCTCACAGTGAATGGGAATCAACTAAATAGACTTTTTGGACAGGAGGTAATAAGAAAGAGGAAATAAGACATCAGGTTGTTTTCATTTCTTTTCCCCTCTCTACGCTCACTTGTTACTTTTCTTTCACACTACTTTGTGTTTTATTTCCGCCAATTTTCTTTAACCTTTTAGAAACATATATAGTTGTGAACAGATTTGACATGATTCGAAGAACCGAAGTAGGCCAGAAAAGGGGAATAAAATGCAAGAGAAAAAAGTTAACATCCTAAATTGTAGACTGGAATTGTAGTCAGGTATTAGAAACAAGTATTGTAATGTCACAGCACGAGAGGGAGTGCAGCATAGGTTCACCAGGTTAATTCCAGGGATGGCGGGACTGACATACGATGAAAGAATGAGTCGACTGGGCTTGTATTCACTGGAATGTAGAAGGATGAGAGGGGATCTTATAGAAACATAAACTTTTTAAGGGATTGGACAGGCTAGCTGCAGGAAAAATGTTCCCGATGTTGGGGGAGTCCAGAACTAGGGGTCACAGTTTAAGAATAAGGGGTGGGCCATTCAGGACTGACACTTTTCCACTCAGAGAGTTGTGATTTTGTGGAATTCTCTGCCAGAGAAGGCAGCGGAGGCCAATAAACTGGATGTTTTCAAGAGAGAGTTAGATTTAGCGCTCAGGGCTAACAGAATCAAGGGATATGGGGAAAAAGCAGGAACAGGGTATTGATTTTGAATGATCAGCCATGATCATATTGAATGGCGGTGCTGGTTTGAAGGGCTGAATGGCCTACTCCTGCACCTATTTTCTATGTTTCTCTGGCAATGTTACTATCTCCCAGCACTCTGCTTTATTCTAGCTGAAAAAGCATTGCGACTTGAACCACATTTTGAAAAAGTTAGATTAATGTGTGGAGGTTAACCTAGTCTTGGAAATCAAGTTATTAAAATTTTACGCAGTATTCATGTGATCCAGTACCCAGTACAAATAGTGCAGCAGGTACTGCAACTCCCCTGATAAACAGTAGAGGGCACACTTTAGATTTTGTAGGAAATGCATGTACCAAAATATCTGCATTTTACATGACAAACTAAAATAAATATTGAACCTTTAAATGATTTTCATATGAAACAGGTCTTCAAAAAGAAAAACAGCACAATCACAATGTTTTCATAGGACTCATTCAGGTTTAAATGGATCTGTTAGGGAATCAATTAACGTTATGGAGGTTTAAGCTCCATTCTTGAAACTAAAGTAACCCAATATCCATTACACATCAAATAAAATATAAATAAGGAAAGTGAATATAAATGACAGCCACAGTATGCTGATTACTTGGTGTTGACTGCGCATCAAAAAGAAAAAAGATCCACTTTTCACTTGCCTGGGCAAATTGCACATTTAAAAAATAAAAATACACATTATGTAAAAAAAATGCAGTGCTCTAATCTATAAAATGCTAATTGGTTGCCAAAACGACATAATTTAAATTTTTTAATTTGATACGATTCAGATGAACCAAATATCTGGTTACAAAGTATGTTTTTTACCTATCACACTCCAAAAATGTACAGGTTTGTAGGTTATGCAATTCCATAGAAAAAGATTAGCATTCATTCCTTTAGCAAAACCATACTTTTGATCTCCACAACTTTTCCTGGTGCTACCATAGCCCTTGTGCGTACATCAACTCCAATGTGTATTATAAAGCTCCATACTTTCTAAACCCCCCAGATTGTTTATAGTCCAGAATGCTGCTGTCTCTTCCGCATGCTAAATTTCACTACACCATGACATCACTCTTAGTAACTGACTTTAACTGCTCTTCGATATACACTGTTCTACAATCTCATCTGGATGCTTCTAGATCTCTTTAATAGACTCCCTCTAGCATCTTTCATTTGAGCTCCCAACACCCAGTGGAGCCTTTAGTCCTAAATGCAAACTTGTTTTGCAAATATATGTTGTTGAGAAACATCCTTTAGGTTGGCGCAGCTGTAGTTTCTTCCTGACATCGCCAGACACCCGGATGCAATCCTGACCAGGGGTGCTGTTTATACAGAGATTGTACGTTCTCCCCGTTTTCACCGGGATCTCCGGTTTCCTCCCACACTCCAAAAACGTACAGGTTTGTAGGTTAATTGGCTTGGTATAATTGTAAACTGCCCCTAGTGTGGGTAGGGTAGTGTAAGTGTGAGGGGATCGATGGCCAGCGCGGACTCGGTGGCACTATATCTGTAAACTAAACTTTAGAAAATAACACCTTTCCAAGTTAGTGTGGTGTGTATTTTTATAAATACCCAGAATATTCTATATACTGTGGGAAACTAGAGGAAATTGGAGGAGCCCTGAATGAAATTTACGAATCGTCTTTAAATACAGGAGAGGTGCTGGAAGACTGAGGATGGCAAACGTTGTACCTCAATTCAAGAAGGGCTGCAGGGAAAATGCTGGGAACTATAGGCCAGTGAGCTTAACATCTGTGTAGGATAGAACTGCAGATGCTGGTTTAAATCAAAGGTAGACTGAAGGCAGTCTGAAGAAGGGTCTCGACCCGAAACGTCACCCATTCCTCTCCAGAGATACTGCCTGTCCCGCTGTGTTACTCCAGCATTTTGTGTCTGTCTTCGAGCTTAACATCTGTAGTTGGAATCTGTAGAGAGTATTCCGAGAGATAGGACATACATGCATTTAGATGGTAAGGGCTGATAAAGGATAGTCAGCATGGTTTTGTACAAGGGAGGTCGTGTCACGTATCTGAATGAGTTTTTTTTTTAAGGTGTGGTCAGAAAGGTAGATGAGGGCAGAGTTGTAAATGTTGTATGTATGGACTTCAGCCAAGCATTTGACAAGATTCCACATGGTAGGCTGCTCTGGAAGGTTAGATTGCATGGGATCCAAGGAGAGATAGCCAACTGGATAGAAAATTAGCTTCATGGAAGGAAGCATGGTGAAAGGTTGCTTCTCAGACTGGAGATCTGTGACTAGTGGTGCGCCTCAGGGTTCAGTGCTGGGCCCGTTACTGTTTGTTATCTATATTAATTATTTGGATGAGAAAGTACAAGGCAAGATTAGCAAGATTGATGATTTTAAAATGGGTTGTATTGCAAATAGTGAAGATGGCTGTAAAAGATTGCAGCAGGATCTTGATCAGTTGGCAAGGTAGGCTGAGGAATGGTTGATGGAATTTAATAGAGAAATGTGAGTGTTGCAATTTGGAAGTCTAATATGGGCAAGACCTACACAGTGAATGGTAGGGTTCTGGGGAATGTTGTAGAGCAGAGGGATCTAGAAGTGCAGGTACATAGTTCCTTGAAGGTGGAGTCGAAGGTAGATGGGGTGGTCAAAAAGGCTTATAGCACATTGGCCTTCATCAGTCAGAGTATTGAGTACAGAAGTTGGGAAATCAAGTTGCAGTTATACAAGACATTGGTGAGACAGTATTTAGGGTATTGTGTTCAGTTCTGGGCACCATGTTACAGGAAAGATGTTGTCAAGCTGGAAAGGGTACAGTGAAAATTTACGAGGACGTTGCCGGGACTCGAGGATCTGAGCTATAGGGAGAGGTTGAGTAGGCTGGGACTCTATTCCTTGGGGCGCAGGAGGATGAGGGGTGATCTTTTTGAGGTGTATAAGATCATGAGGAATAGATCAGGTAGATGCACAGAGTCTCTTGCCCAGAGTACGTGAATCGAGGACCAGAGGTCATAGGTTTAAGGTGACGGCGAAAAGATTTAATAAGAATCTGAGAGAGGCAAGTTTTTCCACAAAGGGTGGTGGATGAATGGAACGAGCTGCCAGAGGAGGTCGTTGAGGCAGGTACTATCGTAACGTTTAAGAAACAATTAGACAGGTACATGGATATGGCAGGTTTAGAGGGATATGGGATAAACGCAGATAGGACTCGTGTAGCTGGGACACGTTGGCCGGTGTGGGCAAGTTGGGCTGAAGAGCCTGTTTCCACACGGTATCACTTTATGACTATGAGAACAAAGTCCAAGTAATAAATCAATTCTGTTGAGCTATTTTTTGTTTCTTCTGACACCACTCTATCCCAATCCATATACCCACAGATAGCCCATCGAATTCTCGACTTTATCTCATACCTCCAGATCACTTTCTGAGGGAGTCTCGACAAAGCTCCTGCCAATGTATGTGCAACTTCATCCGACAAATATTTCACACCGGCTCCAAACGATACGAGGACAAAGCCTTCTTCTTTCGCACCATCTGCCCAGTTCATGAAGTCCTAATTAATGTTTAAAAAAATGAGTACAAATTAAATACTTATTTCACTGGAGAACATCTCATAATAAAGAAAATGTCAGGTCATTTATACTTATCAAATGTCATCTCTGCCTTCTGTTAAGATCAGCAATGTTCTGAGGCCAGCATGTCTGATGAAGCCAAGTACAGATAAAACCTCATTACCCAATGTGAGAGAGAAAAAGGCAAATACGATTGGCAATCCACATTTAGCCCAGATGAGAGCAGGGACAAAGGCAGCAACTCCAGCATGGTTCAGCCCATGACAGAAACAACTACAAACTTTAATAGACATTTGAACGGACATTTGGAAAGGTGTGGATGGATTTGGTTTAAACATGGGATTAGCATGGATAGATATCACCAGTCAGCATTGAGAAGGAGGGCCAAAAAGGGCCGTTTCTGTGGTGTGCGATTCTATGAGGATAGTACCAAGGAGCGATTTTGGAAAACTGTATGCCACTTTATTGAAGAGGAAAATTTTAATAAAATTGGTTAATGTTAGAAAGAACTTTGATAAATTAGAATGTTTTTAGTGGCAAAGGAGTTAGTAGCTCAAGACTACACAGATTTGCCATAAAAGATCCTTCAGTGACATAAAGAAAAATAAAATGCAGAGTTCAATGATGGAAGTAGATTCAAAAGTAACTTTCAAATGCAATTGGATAGAAACTTGGGGAGGGGTCTAGGTGAGATTGATAAGACATTACTTTAAAAAAAACTTGCACTTGTCAATTAGTTTATTCTGCATCCTATACTTCTCCAATTTAACAATTTCTGTGGAAATATACAAGCAGAATCCAGAGTACACATTTAAAATTATATTATTACTGTGCATCATTGAATTATAGGACATTTCTTCCACTGTGGCAAGTACAAAGCAAGATGATGCTTATTTATATTGCTTGCCATTTGACATTAATCGCATACAGTGTACATTCACTGTAATTTAAATATTTTCACAACTGCAGAGAACAGAAACTATATGAAGACCTGCAAACTAAAAGTAATTTAAAATGGATTGTATAAACAATTTAATTATTCATCTTCAAAAAATTTAAATCTCGAAACCTGAAGGAAGGTAAGGTGTATATCCTCACAAAAATCAAGACTGAAACTTTGTACAACCTTAGCGCTATGAACATCTCGGAAGCATGAGTGGGCCATTTAGCATAAGAGAGCTTGCTCTGCAATGCAAGATCATGGCTGCCCTATATTCCCAACTACCCACAATAACCTTCCATCTCCTTCCATACAAAGAATTTGTCTCCCTTTCCCTTGAAAATATTCAAACCCATTGTTTCCATCACCTCTTGAAAACAGTTCCAAAGACAATGAACCCTCACATCACCAAACTGCATTTTGCATGTGTCATTTTGCATTGCTCGGCATGGTGGCGCAGCGGTAGAGTTGCTGCCTTACAGCGAATGCAGCGCCGGAGACTCAGGTTCGATCCTGACTACGGGTGCTGTACTGTATGGAGTTTGTAAGTTCTCCCCGTGACCTGCGTGGGTTTTCTCCGAGATCTTCGGAGAAGATCCTCCCACACTCCAAAGACGTACAGGTTTGAAGGTTAATTGGCTGGGTAAATGTAAAAATTGTCCCTAGTGGGTGTAGGATAGTGTTAATGTGCGGGAATCGCTGGGCGGCGCGGACCCGGTGAGCTGAAGGGCCTGTTTTTGGCTGTATCTCTAAAATCTAAAAAAAAAAATCTATACTACAGCCACTTGTGATGGCACTGGTGGAGGGAATGAATATTCATAATGTGTGGCTGATCTAGTTTGGCCATTGACGATTCACCAGGATAATGGATGACGGTAAATGTAATGATACAGGAAGGTATGAATGAATGAATGAATAAGTTTATTGGCCAAGTATGTGCATATACAAGGAATATGCCTTGGTGCTCCGCTCACAAATGACAACACAAACATACAGTTAACTCGGTAGGTACACTCTTTCCTTTTTGGAGAAAGCCTTTTGGAAGGTAGTTACTTATTGTAGAACATAAAACATTACAGCATAGAAACAGGACCTTCAGCCCATAATGTTTATGCCGAACATGTCAAAATAAACTAATCTCAACTGCCTGCGCATGGTCCATATCCATTCCCTGCATATCCATGTGCCTATCGAAATCCCTCTAAAATGTCACTATCTTATGTGCCTCCATCATCACCACTCGCATCATGTTCCAGGCACTTATCATCCTGTGTAAAAATCATGCCCTGCACATCTCCTTTAAACTTTGCCCATTTCACCTTAAAGGTATCCCGTCTAGTGTTTGATATTTTCATCCTGGGAAAAGGGTGCTGACTGTCTACCCTATTGATGCGCCTCATAATTTTATATACTTCTATCTGGTCTTCCCATAACCCCCTGCATTCCAGAGAGGTCCCGGGTCTGTCCAACCCTTCTCCTAATAGCTAATACCCTCTAATCCAGGTTCGCCACCATCATCCCCAGGTCTGTGCAAATTTCAATCCCTGCTATTACAGTTGGACAGAAAACAAAAGGCCACACTATCACATATCAACCATGCCTGAATGTTATCATTATCTTGTTGCATGTAGCTAGTAACTAAAGTGTTTAATATTCATCTACATCAGTTGGTAAGTCTGCAACATTTGTTTAAGGAAATAGATGTTTGAAGCAGAATATTAATTAAATAGTAGTAAATGAGGAAGCTTGGGCAAAGACTGAATACAAACAATACAATACTGACTTCTTAATAATTCAATACATCAACATTGGCACTTTCTGATAAAATATAGTATAACCAACTTTAAAAACAGGACAATTCTCGTTCATTCTTGCCCAGAAATTTACATATCATAATTTGATTCAATGAGAATCAATTAAAAGCAGATCAAATGATAACAAAACTTATTGCATTTATATGATTTCACCATGATTTTGTTGTTGTTTCATGGGTATTAATTTCCAGAGAAGAAAAAATGTATAAAGGATTAAAAAAGTTTATTAGGTACAAATTGGACTTTAAAATTAATAGTTAACCTTTGGTACCATCTATGTACTATAGCTCTCGTTTGTTTGTTTGTTTGTGACTGAACTTCAGCCAAAACTGTACAAGATAGCGCAACATTTTTAGGCCCACCTTATTCACCGCCATCGCTTTAATGGTAAAAATGATAGTTTTATTGAAATTGGTATTATATTTTAAAAGTTATTCACATTTTAACGTTTTTTAAAACCAGCGCATGCGCTGTTGAGGGCCGGTCCTCACGTAAGATGGCCACCAGACCAGCGTCTACACTTACGTAAGATGGCCGCCGGGTGACTGCGCAGTTGTCATTTTCGTTCAGCTTCTACTTCCCTCCAGATGCCCGTTTGGTTCCGCGGCCCAAGTGGAGGAAGCGTCACCGCCGCCGCTCCAAATCCCGGGCGACTCCATCATGGCCGCCGCTCCACCCCGCCCTGCCATCACCACTCCAAACCACGGGTGTCTCCATCACTGCCAAGCACCAGAGCCCCGCTGATCCATCGCGCCGCCGCCGCTGCTTCTCCTTCCCGCTCTAAACCCCGGGCATCTCCATCATGGCCGCCGCTCTACTCTCCAGGTCCGCTGAGCAATCACACCGCCGCCGCTGCTCCCGCTGCCGTTCTAAACCCCGGGCGTCTCTATCATGGCCGCCACTGCTCTCGCTGCCACTCTAAACCCCTGGCATCTCCATCAAGGCCGCCGCTGCTCCAAACCCCGGGCATCTCCATCATGGCCATCGTTGCTCCTGCTGCCGCTCTAAACCCCGGGGGTCCCCATCATGGCCGCCGCTGCTCCCACTGCGGCTCTAAACCCAGGGCGTTTCCTTCGCTGCCGTCGCCAGAGCCCCGGAGCCCCCGCCCAACCATCACCGCGGCCGCCGCTCTAAACCCTGGTCATCTCCATCGCTGCCGTTGCCGACGAGCCTTCAGCTCCTGCTCAGCATCACCGCTGCTGCTACCGCTCTCTGCCACGGCCGTCTCCTTCACCGCTCAGCCCCGGATCCACCGCCGAGCAGTTAAAGGTCAGACTAATTAGACGAAGCAAACCCGCTGGGCCCAAACCCATCCCGCATTCGCGCAGCGCCCGGCCCACCCCTCACCAGCATCAACGATCACCCGGCGTCGCCTGCCGGGCCTCTCCGCTTTCCGGGCCTTGCCTCGCCGTTCGCCGGGACTCGCCTCGCCGCTAGCCGGGCCTCGCGTCGCCGCTCGCCGGGTCTTGCCTCGCTGGGCCCGAGCCTCGCCGCTCACCGGGCCTCACCTCGCCGGGACCCTGGCTCCCCGGGCCTCGCCTCACCTCGCCGCTCCCCGGGCCTCGCCTCACCTCGTCGCTCCCCGGGCCTCGCCTCACCTCACTGCCCGCCGGTCCTCGCCCTGCCGCCCGCTGGACCGTTGTGATTTGCTGTTGAAGACCACTGGAGCAAGTATGTCTTCAACGAAATTAGGTATGTGCAATTTTAAATGAAACTTTCTTCATAACTTAGTCATACATTTTATGATCATTGTTCTTTTATTCAATATCAAGAGAATTGGGATGTGTACGGAAAAACCAAAATAGAAAAAACAAAACAAAACAAGTTTTTTATTTGTTGTAAAAAGTATTTCTGTTCAATAATCTTTCTATAAGTACCAGAATATACTCATGATAGGTCTGACATTGTCATTCATTTTCCCCACTCCATGTTTTCCCATTGCTGTATCCTATCCTCATGCACAGCACTGCCCTGGAGGAGGTAGAAACATTCACATACCTAGGCAGTGTTGTGGACACCACCGGAGGGGCAGATGCAGTCATGAAAAGCAGAATCAATAAGGCTAGGGTGGTGTTTAACATGCTCAGGAAGATCTGGAGTTCAAAATACATCTCAATCAACACCAAAATATGCATCTTTAATTCAAATGTGAAGCAGGTAATGCTGTATCTCGAAAGAACCGCCAACAACCAAGTGAGGTGGAGGACATTTGTCAATGGCCGATGCTCCCTAGAAGAGCCAAGGGCTTAAGAAGAAGAAGGTCTGACATTGTACATGTAGTCCAAGAACTCCAAAGACGTACAGGTATGTAGGTTAATTGGCTGGGTAAATGTAAAAATTGTCCCTAGTGGGTGTAGGATAGTGTTAATGTACGGGGATCACTGGGCGGCACGGACTTGGAGGGCCGAAAAGGCCTGTTTCCGGCTGTATATATATGATATGATATGATATGAACTACAGACTGTTGGAAATAATAGTTGTTTTTCACACATGAATGTAGCGCAACGCGTGTGCGCATTTGGCGTGCATACTTTCTTTTGCTGAAAAGTTACATTACATGCCATATTATGAATTTGATGTAAACTTCTGAATTTTGGGCATCAAAATTATGAATTTGTAAAACCAAATGTTGGGAGGTCTCTTCATGAACCATACTGCGACCTCACCTCTCCTTGTTGGAAGAATGGAAGATGCAGAAAGAGATTCCCAAAGCCGTTTATCGAAAGCACAAGGTGTGGAGATGAGTCACATCCTCTGTACAGGAGACGATCTCCGGATATGGGAGGATTTCAGGGACATCAAGAAGGACGCCGGGATCAACCTATTACTTCTGAATGGGTGGTGCCCTGTAATGCTCAACTCTTGAAGTTGTTCAAATGTCACATCAACGTTGAGATATGCTCCTCTGTAAAGTCGGTCAAATACGTGTTCAAGTACACCTTGAAAGGGAGTGATCAAGCAATTTTTGGAGTTAACAGGGATGACAAAATTGCACAGTACTTTACTGGCAGATACATAGGTCCATCGGAAGCAGTGGGATTAAAATTCTTGGATTTCCAACTCATGAGAGACGCCCCGCTGTCATTCGACTCCAGGTACATCTACCACAAGAACAAGTCGTCATCAGAGTCGATGCTGGTCGGCTGGTGAGAAATGAGGATATCACGAGAACAACTTTAACTGAATTCATGGAATTGTGTTCTCGAGATCAATTTGCAAGAACACTGAAAATACGCTGATGTGCCCCGATTTTACACATGGAACAATAAGAAATGGCAAAGAAGGAAGTTTGGGAAGATAGTGGAAGATCTTCCAGGTATTTTTGAAGCCAACGTTCTGGGACGAGTGCATACCATTTCTCCAAGATGTGACCTCTACTACTTGAGACTGCTTCTCCATCACGTAAAAGGGCCAGTATCCTTCGATTCATCGAGGACGCATGACGGACATATTCTTCCTTCCTTCAAAGATGTCTGCATAGAGGTTTGTTGCAAACTGACGACCATTGGCAACAGATGATGGAAGATGCTGAGCGGACAATACTTTTCGAACCAATGAGAGATTTGTTTGATTTGCTGACGATTGTTGAGATCAACTCTTCTCGACAATTATGGGATCGCTTCAAGAATTCAATGTCTGAAGACTACCTTCAAAGAGAACGGAGAACAATCGATGATCCAAATATCATGATTGATGAGAGGCATCATGATCAGGCTCTATTGTATATTCAAGACAAGCTTGTGAATTACAAGACACTGGGATACTTTCATGTGCCACTACCAAGACGGAAGGATGAACCTTGATGGTGACAATCCAGAGTTGCTGAGTGAACTGCAGTACAATAGACCCTTAAAAATCTTATACGTTTCGATAAGATCCCCTCTCATCCATCTAAATTCCAGTGTATACAAGCTTAGTCGCTCCGGTCTTTCAACATATGACAGTCCCGCCATTCCAGGAATTAACCTAGTAAACCTACGCTGCACGCCCTCAATAGCAAGAATATCCTTCCTCAAATTTGGAGACCAAAACTGCACATAGTACTCCAGGTGCGGTCTCACTAGGGCCCTGTACAACTGCAGAAGGACCTCTTTGCTCCTTGTTAGTTCCCAAGGGCTCCAAGTGTGCAGACTGTTCTATGAACATACAATTGTCCTCAGTGTAGTGTAGGAGTCCAGAGAAATTGGGAAATGGTTTATAGTCTTTATAGGAAGCAGGATCGAAGGTGCAGTTGAGAAAGGCATGGCATATAATGGATATTGGCCACTAACATGAGATAACCAAGGGCTTCAAGTTCCTAGGGTCAAATATCACCAACAATTTGTCCTTTAGACTTTAGAGATAAAGAACGGAAATAGGCCCTTCGGCCCACTGGGTCCCTGCCGACCTGTGTTCAACGTACACTAGCACTTTCCTACATACTTGGGACAATTTTTCAAATTTTAACCAAAGTCAATTAACCCAGAAACCTGTGTATTGTGGGAGGAAACCAGAGCACCTGGGGAAAACCCAGTCATAGGGAGAATGAAGAAACTGTACAGACAGCACCCATGGTCAGGATCAACCGTGGGTATCTGGTGCTGCAAGGCAGCAACTCTACCACTGCTTCATTGTGCAGTCCTGGTTCAACCACATCAACAATACAGCCAAGAAAGCACACCAATGCCTTTAGTCCCTCACACACTGTGCCCAATTCCAATTACTCTTACCAATTTCTAATGATGTGCCACAGAAAGCATCCTACCTGGATACATCACAACTCGGTATGTCAACTGCTGAAGACTGTAGGAAACCATTAATCCACCACACAGACATCCATTTTTTCCCCCTCTTACATATTGATTCATTGGCAAAAAAGTGCTGACTTTCTTAACATGCATTTAGTTTCATTTGTGGTAAACAGCTCAAATGAAACTGCACTTGATCCAAGGATGGCCAATTAATTTTGGTGGAAAGAAAGTGTACTGATCAGTAGTATCAAGTGTGTCAATAACTAAAAAAGTTGGTAATTCAGAACAAAAGTCCTGGATCTCAGTAATAAAGGCTGAACAATATTAGGAAACTTTAAAAAAAACTAGGACTTCAAAACCATTTGCACATATGCAAAGTATTTTAAGCAAAATCAGAAAGCAAAATTTGGGCTTGGGGATAAAAGATCACAATACAAAACAAACTACCAGGCTGCACAACAGTTATTCAACTCCAACTATAGGATCAGTGTTGCTACAACAGCAAACTATTAATGAATGCACAGCTGTAACTACAGAGCTAGTCACAGGGTGACACTAACTGGCAGCACCACACTGACCGTATCTATATTACACAATGCAAACAACTGAAACAAAAACCTTTTCTACATTCCAACTGAGAGTTCCTTGACCCTGTTCTTTTAGGAAAAGCCACAAGACTAAAGAATGCTTTTCCACTCCCACCATGCACACAGATAAGAATACTATTTCCTTCATAAATCAATGAATACAAATATCACGTCTAATAATGATAAGCCACTTTTAGGAGTCACTTACTTCAATAATACTATCAGTACAGATACAGTGAGTGAATAGTAAATTATAAAATAACAACAATGGGTCAGATTTTGCATCAAAATTATTCACTTGGCAACCACAATTGTTCACTATCATTATTTTTTTTTTAAATGACCTACAAGATGGAGTAACCGTAGATTTTCAGTTAAATGTGGAAATATTACATTGCTATCAGAAGTACTATTCCTCAAATTTTAATACCATTTTGACAGTTAACTCATGACCCAAAAACACGAGAGTCATCATTAATCCATTTTTATCAGATTTCAGTAATATTTCTTTCACTCTCAATTTGTTCCCTTTTTCAAATTTGTCATAGATTGTCACATTCGACTGAAACTGCCTAATTAAGAGGTTGGAGGCACAAGGAAATGCAGATGCTGATTACAAAAAAAGACAATGCTAAACTAACTCAGGTGATCAGGCAGCATCACCGGAGAACATAAATGGGTTCGACCTGAAAATGTTTCGGGTCAGGACCCTTCTTCAGACTGATCTGATGAAGGGTCTCTACCCTATTCATGTTCTCCAGAGATGCTGCCTGACTTGCTGAGTTACACCAGTATTGTGTCTTTCTGCTAAATTAAGATTTTGTACTGGTTATTGACTAGCCATCAACATGATTTTAAAAAACAGAAGTTGCCAAATTTTTCACTGCAAAAGAAATGTAGCTTTTTTTTTTTTTAAACGATTTAAGGAAGCCAATATCCCAAATTTTAAAAAATGTTTTAAAATCCATAAGCCAGGGAACATACATTCTCTTAGTGTTACTGGTAGACATGCTACCTCACATTGCCAGAGACCCGGACTTAATCCTGACCTTGGGTATACAGCATGGAAATGGGCCCTTCGGCTCACCCAGTCCACGTCAAGCATCGATCGCCCATTCACACTAGTTCTACATTATCACACTTTCACATCGTCTCCCCACATACCAGGAGCAATTTACAGAAGCCAATTCACTTACAAACCCACATGTATTTGGGATGTGAGAGGGAACCCAAGCACCTGGAGGAAAACCACAGTCACACATGGAAAATCCACATAGATAGTACCTGAGGTCGGGTTCAAACCCGGGTCTCTGGTGCTGAGAGACAGCAGCTCTACTAGTTGTGCCACCACTGGGTGCTGTCTGTGGGAAATTTGCACATCCTCCCTGTGACCCACATGGGTGCTCTGTTATCTTCGCACATCCCAAAGACGTCCATATTAAAGGTTAATTTGCCTCAATAAATTGTCCCCAGTGTGGGGAGCGGAGGCGAATGTAGGATAAGACAGAATTAGTGTGAATGGGTGATCGATGGCCCACTGAGTGCACACTGACCAAAGGACCCCTTTCCATGTTGTATCTTTCAAACAATCAATATCCTTCATTCAATCAAACGATGCCTTACTAGCACCTTTGTCAAATACAAAACATGGAGTCCCTTGCTATCTATTAACCTACAATAAAAATGTTTTTCATTACGATTTATAGTTCTAGAATATTTTGCTACATTTATAATTTTACTGCTGTATAAAAAAAGCAATTCACAGAAAAATAAATTTTTTGAAGCTATTATTCACGCACAAGGTACACATTAAATGGAAGGTAGATACAAAATGCTGGAGTAACACAACGTGCAGGCAGCATCTCTGGAGAGAAGGAATGGGTGATGTTTCAGGTCAAGACCCAAAACGTCACCCATTCCTTCTCTCCAGAGATGCTGCCTGTCCCGCTGAGTTACTCCAGCATTTTGTGTCTACCTTCCATTTAAGCCAGCATCTGCAGTTCTTTCGTACACTTTAAATGCTTGTATTTCAGTACCAGTTGAGAAAAGATCTTTATGAAAGCGAATAGAGGAATCAATCCTATGTAATTAATGTAATTTTCCATTGTCTTTTTGCCTCAACCGTACAAGATGCTGGAGATGTAGAAACAGCTAAAGCCATTCTTTGTTATGGAATTATAATAAAATGGTGCCAGGTAAAGACTGAAAAATTAGCTTGCAGCCAGCATACAGAAATTTTACATGAATTCTTTTCACTGGCCTGGCTTTGTGATGAGTGAGCAAAAAGATACAGTGGACGTTAATGCAATATCAATACAAAGAGTGCAATTTACAGTATTTTAATATGCTCACTTACCATTTTTGAGACTAGGAATGCAGTACAGTGCAAGATTGTTTTTTTAATTTAAAAAACATGGATCCTGTTTTTAAATTTCCCTTTGTAGGGGCACAGGGATTGGTCCAGACCATCGAACCCTCTGATTGGTAGAAGAGGTGAGGTGGTGCGCAGGAAAAGGTGCAGGGCAGTCTGGTTTAGAACTCCGAGAGAGACAGTAAGATTTATGGTTGTCTGTCGTTTGGTGCGTTGGTTGTCACGGTTGTTAATCTTACAATAAACGTCTACCTCAACGCACATCGCCTACGACTCGCCATAGTGGTGACCCCGACGTGATCACAGATCACCAAGATGTCCCATCGGGAGGCATCGACGCCGAACGCAGTCAGCGTTCATCTGCCCCCGTTCTGGGCCCACCAACCACGCCTGTGGTTCGCCCAAGCGGAGGCACAGTTCCACCTCCGGGGAGTACAGGAGGACGAGACCAGGTTCTACCATCTATTGAGCGTCCTGCCGTCGGAGACGTCCGCACGGGTCGCACAGTACGTCACCGACCCGCCAGAAACCGGCAAGTATACGGGCCTCAAGTCGCTGCTGCTGAAAACCTTCGGCCGCAGCCAACAACAGCGGGCCAGCACACTCCTGCACTTACCTGAGCTCGGGGACCGACCGCCGTCGGTCCTCATGACGGAGATGATGACTCTAGCGGGAGAGCACACCAAATGCCTCATGTTCGAGGAGGCATTCCGCGAGAAGCTGCCAGAGGACGTCCGCGTAGTCCTAGCAGACGTTACTTTCGGGGACCCGATGGATTTCGCAGAAAAGGCGGACGCACTGGTCGCGGCAAAGGCGAGGCGCCCCGGCTCAGTAAATCGGGTTTCCACACCGGTGAGCGACCGACCGCGCGGCCAAGATGGCGCCCATCCGCCCGCCACTTTTCAAAAAACCCGCCAAGCTGCTACGTCGACGGCAGCCATTTTGAAACAGGCCCGCGACATAGAAACACACCAGCGCGGCTGGTGTTTCTTTCATAGACGGTGGGGAGCAGCGGCACGCAACTGTAGAAGCCCCTGCACATTCTCGGGAAATGCCTCGGCCGATCAAATGTAGAGGCAATCTCGATCGGCCAGAACCATCACCTCTACCTTGCGGAGCAACATACAGATACCGTTTTCCTCGTGGACACCGGGGTGATCGTCAGCATTGTGCCTCCATCCTGCCAGGAAGCGCGATCAGGTAAGACCGGCCCCCCACTCATTGCGGTGAATGGCAGACCTGTCCGTACCTACGGAACACGGGACATGTCCCTGTCCTTTGGTTCCAGGACCTACAACTGGACTTTCATCATCGCAGATGTAGGCCAGGCAATCCTGGGAGCGGATTTCCTTTGGGCTTTTTCATTGATCCCTGACGTCCGCGGGAAGAGCCCGCAGCAGTCGTCCAGTAGCGTTGACCCCCCCCCCGCTCCTTCGGTTTCTGTGTCATCCAGCCCGACCGTCCAGGCCGTCACCACGACCTCCGACCCGTTTGCTGCGATACTCGCTGAATTCCCGGAACTCCTAGTCCAGCGTTTCGACACACCTGCCGCCAAGCACGGAGTCGTGCACTTCATCCCTACGGAGGGACCGCCTGTTTTCGCCCGAGCCCGACGCCTTCCCCCTGATAAGCTGGCAGTCGCTCGCGAAGAGTTCCTCACTTTGGAACGGTTGGGGATCATACGCCCGTCAGACAGCCCGTGGGCCTCACCGTTACACATGGTCCCAAAAGCATCTGGGGGGTGGAGACCATGTGGCGATTACCGACGTCTGAATGCCATCACCACGGCTGACCGATACCCGATCCCGCATATTCAGGATTTTTCTGCCAGCCTAGAGGGTGCCACGGTATTCTCAAAACTGGACTTAGTCCGAGGGTATCACCAGATCCCGGTTCGCCCTGCAGACATCCCTAAGACCGCCACGATCACCCCGTTCGGGCTTTTTGAGTGGCTGCGGATGCCTTTCGGCCTCAAAAACGCCGCCCAGGCGTTCCAACGCCTCATGGATCATGTGGGTCGGGGTATGCCTTTTATGTTCATATATCTGGACGATATTCTCGTGGCAAGTCGGTCGGCTCACGAACACCGGTCCCACCTGCGCTCCATATTCCAAAGGTTGCAGGACCACGGTCTGATCCTACACCCGTCCAAATGCCAATTCGGACTATCCTCAGTCGATTTCCTGGGTCATCGGATCACACAGGCCGGTGCCGTTCCCTTGCCCGAGAAGGTGGCTGCTCTCCGCTCTTTCCCCCGCCCCGACACTATCAAAGGGTTACAAGAATTTGTAGGCATGGTGAATTTTTACCACCGATTCGTCCCGGCGGCAGCCCGGATCATGCGCCCCCTTTTCCAATTCCTCGCGGGTAACCCCACCGAGCTCGTGTGGTCCCCTGCTGCCGACGCGGTTTTCGCGGTGGCCAAGCTGGCCCTCGCGAACGCCACCATGCTCGTCCACCCGCGCTCCTCTGCCCCCACCGCCCTCACCGTCGATGCCTCCGGCGTGGCGGTGGGGGGCGTCTTAGAACAGCAGGTTAACGGCCTCTGGCACCCTTTGGCGTTTTTCAGCCGCCAGCTCACTCGCCCCGAAATAGCTTACAGTGCCTTTGATCGGGAACTCCTGGCCCTCTACCTGCCGATCCGTCATTTTCGCTATTTTTTACAGGGTCGCTTTTTCGTGGCTTTCACTGACCACAAGCCACTGACGTTTGCTTTTTTGAAGGTTTCCGATCCGTGGTCGGCCCGCCAGCAGAGACACCTCACTTTCGTTTCGGAATTTACCACCGACGTTCGGCACATTGCGGGAAAACTAAACGCCGTGGCGGATGCCCTGTCCAGACCGGCGGTTTCCCCGGTTGCCGAGGTAAGTTCCGGGGTGGATTTCCAGGAGCTCGCGGAGGCTCAGCGCCTGGAAGACACCCCCTCCCTGTACCCCCACACCACCTCGGGGTTGCGGTTGGCACAGGTAGCCGGTGGTCCCACGCGTACCAAACTCTGGTGCGATGTTTCTCTGCCGCGCGCCCGCCCGGTAGTGCCCACTTCCATGCGGCGCCAGGTTTTCTATACTATTCACGGCCTGGCACATCCGTCCATCCGGGCCACTTCGGCTCTGGTTGCGGCTCGATTTGTCTGGCACGGGCTGCGGAGGCAGGTGGCCGCCTGGTCCCGCTCCTGCATCCCGTGCCAAACCTCCAAGGTACACCGGCACACTCAGCCCCCCGTCCAGCAGTTCACGGTCCCCGCAGTCCGATTCCTCCACATCCATGTGGATCTCGTCGGCCCATTACCCCACTCCAGGGGCTACACCCACCTCCTCACGGTAGTCGAGCGGTTCACCCGGTGGCCAGAGGCGCTCCCGTTGTCCGACATCTCACCAGCCTCCTGCGCGCGGGCTCTGGCACTAAATTGGATTGCCCGTTACGGCGTCCCGGACGTCATCACTACTGACCGGGGCGCCCAATTCACCTCGTCCCTGTGGGTGGCTCTGACTCAGCTGTGCGGGTCCCGATTACAGCAAACCACCGCCTATCACCCCCAGGCCAACGGGATGGTGGAGCGGTTCCACAGGCAGCTTAAAGCGTCCCTCACTGCCCGCCTGTCCGGCCCCGACTGGGCCGACCAGCTCCCATGGGTTCTCCTGGGTATCCGCACGGCCCCGAAGCACGATCTCGGAGCTTCCTCGGCAGACCTGGTCTATGGCTCGCCCCTGCGGGTACCAGGCGACGTTCTCCCTCAATGTTCTACCCCCCCTCCCTCCGTGCCAGCACTCTTAGCTTCACTCCGAGCGCGGGTGGAGTCCCTGGCCCCGGTCCCTGCTTCTCGTCACGGGGATCCCCCTTCACACGTCCCGCCGGCCTTGGGCGACTGCGAGTTTGTGTTCCGGCGCATCGATGCCCACCGTCCCCTGTTCCGGCCGGTTTACCAGGGTCCGTTCAGGGTAGTGAAGAAAGGCACAGTCACCTTCACGTTAGAAGTGGGCACACGACAAGAGGTCGTCTCGGTGTCCCGCCTCAAGCCTGCCTATTTGGACCCAGACCAGCCCGTCACAGCGGCTCAACCTCCTCGCCGTGGCCGCCCTCCGGCCGCGGCTCCCGTACAGCAGTTCTCCCCCTCGCTGCCCCCGTTCGGGACTCCTCTTCCCCCGGTCGCCTTGCCACTGCCGCCTCCGGCTCCGTCAGTTCCCCCTCCTCCCGCGGTGCCGGCTTCCCCGTCCCCACCCCCGGTGGGGCCTCCCTCTCCTCTCCGCACCCGCTCTGGTGGTCCGGGCACCTGCCCGGTACCGCGCCGAGGGTTCTGGGGGGGGTCATGTAGGGGCACAGGGATTGGTCCAGACCATCGAACCCTCTGATTGGTAGAAGAGGTGAGGTGGTGCGCAGGAAAAGGTACAGGGCAGTCTGGTTTAGAACTCCGAGAGAGACAGTAAGATTTATGGTTGTCTGTCGTTTGGTGCGTTGGTTGTCACGGTTGTTAATCTTACAATAAACGTCTACCTCAACGCACATCGCCTACGACTAGCCATACCTTCAATATTTCAATGCTGGGCTGAGGAAATGGGCAACACGATGGATGAGATTTAAAATAGATTAAAATGGGGATACAACCATGCGTCAAATCAGGTATGTTAATTTATCCATTTTCTGCAAGCAATAATGATCTGTAAAAGGAATAACACGAATGCAGCAACATTTGAAACGGCACGTGGTTTCACCATAACCGACTGCTCTTTCAATATATGGATTGCAAGGTGCACAGAAAAAAGGTAAACCAATTATTTCCACATATTCATTAAGTGACAATAGAATTTTTAGATTTCAATTAACAATTCACTAAAAGCATACTTGAAGGTAGACACAAAATGCTGGAGTAACTCAGCGGGTCAGGCAGCATCTCGGGAGAGAAGGAATGGGTGACGTTTCGGGTCGAGAACCTTCTTCAGACAGAAGTCGTCTGAAGAAGGGTCTCGACCCGAAACGTCACCCATTCCTTCTCTCCTGAGATGCTGCCTGACCAGCTGAGTTACTCCAGAATCTTGTGTCTAACTTCGATTTAAACCAGCATCTGCAGTTTTTTTTCCTACACAAAAGCATACTTGAAATGTGTTAAACATATTTTAAACCTTGTGATACTGTCACACTGTGCATTCAAGGTACTCCATCCATGAGATATAAATGAAGAGAAGTCTATATCCTATATCTGTTAGAAACCTCAATAAGCATCATTGTGGCAGTTTATAATCTTTTATTACATTGTTCAAACTCATTTTGAGCCTTTAAGAACCACATTCCTCTTTGACGACATGCTGGTTTAAACAACAGAACTTTCAAGCTGTGAAAGAATGAACAAATCTTACTTCAGGTAGGAGGCTTGAAGGTTTGGTCAAAATCCCTCCCACATACACCACATTTGGTAATGTAGGCCGAGGAAACTCAAGTGCCACATCTGTACACAGCATCCATAAGCTGGAACCCTGAATTAAATCATACATGGAGCATTCAGGCTCAATTTTGTACTTCAGCATTATTCGCTCATATTTTGGCAAGAACAGAAAATTCACACCAAAGCGAGATACTAAGTACACTGCAATATTTGCAATCCGTTGCATCAAATTCATGTTGTCTGTAAGGAGGGAGTTGAATTCTGGTACATAGGCGAGTGGTGTTGGAGCACCGACTTCTGCTGGATACCAAAGGCCAGTGGAAAAGACAGCATACTTCACTCCCAGAAGGTGCGCTATCACAAAGCCACACATTTCATTTGGGTCCACCAAAAGCAAGTCAAATTTTTCTTCTTTCAGCTGAGCAATGAAACTATGGCTGCCAACCATGATATCGCAGTTCTTTGAGTAATGCTCCAGAATATCAAAGAGCTCCAGAGCAGTTAGCCTTCCAGAGAAAATATTCCTCATCTTGGACTGCAAGAAATCATCTGCTGTTGTGCTGTTGAAGAAGCCTGGATACCGCAGCAATCTAAAGTAATCCGACGAAGGGATCTCTCTACCTTCTGATACGGCAAACACCATCTCATGTCCATCATCGTGCAACGCTTTAGCGAGGGTCTGAAAAATGTAGAGATGGCTTTCGAACATAATCGGCGGCACAACCACAATTTTGGCAGCCTTTGATATTTTCACAAAGCAGCAAAGTAGAGTCAGGATTTGGAAATACAACTTCATGGCTGAAAATACAACAATAGCAAAGTTAGTACCAACATGGTTTGCTCACACATTTAATAATTATATAATCAAAGGTCTTTTATTGTCACGTGTACCAATTAAGGTACAGTGATATGCAAATTACCATACATACTAAAGAAAAAGCAACAAGACACACAACTACATAAAAGTTAACATAAACATCCACCACAGCGGATTCCTCACTGTGGTAGAAGGCAATAAAGTCCAATCTAATGCTGTAAAAGATAGGAATAAAGATGAAAGTCTGTATATACGTCATATCCACAACGCACATATACTTTATTTTATATTTATATATTTTTTTTTTGTTCTCCCCACAAGTCAATATAAGATTAACTCCATTTTTTTTTTTTTGGTGCAGATATGGTTAAATATCCAAACTATCATCAGACATCTCAATAATTTAGATTGTTGAGTTGCCTAAACAATCTAAAATGCTGGAGTAACTCAGCAGGACAGGCAACATCTCTGGAGAGAAGGAATCGGTGATGTTTTGAGCCAAGACACTTCTTCAGACCAACAATTTATACAGCGATATCTTAAAAAGAGTGAATCAGTTCAAATGTTTGCATGATTGAGTTGGGCGCGGACAAAGACATGCAGGTTTTTACGTTAATTGGCCTTCAAGTTGCCCCCAATGTGTAAGGAGTGGATGAGAAAGTGGAATAACATGGAACTGAGTGTGAATGGGTGATCTTTGGTTGGTATGGACTCGGGCCTATGGGTCTGCTTCCATGCTACATCAGTAGAAAAAAGTAGAATGGTTAGAATACCAGAATCCTCCTTTATGCTAGTGTTTGAAAGCTCACCTACAAGGGCTGAAAGGACACAGCTACTGAAAAAATACCTCAACACAGGTTAGTTTACATTCTCCAATACAGCTCAAGCCCACAAAGACCAGTTCTTCCAACTAAACATATTTTGTTTTTATGGCATACTTCAGCAATACTCTTTATGAAGAGTATTACCCAATTTTGTTTTAGTGACACAATCAAAAATTATAATTTTAATCTTCTAGAACTGTACTTCTATGCTTAAAACTATAATTGTTTTAATGTAAAGAGCCTTCTGCAAGTTGTCACCCTCCTTGAAGCCTTAAGGCTATAAGGTCATAAGTGATCGAAGCAGAATTAGGCCATTCAGCCCATCGGGTCTTCTCCCCAATTCAATCAGGACTGATCTATCTCTCCCTCCTAACCCCATTCTCCTGCCTTCTCCCCATAACCATGGACAGCCGTACTATTCATTCTAACCATTCTAACCCGAGACACTGCCATCAACTCATATGATAACAATCAAACAAACGCAAAAATCAGATATCGATTGGAGATTATCCCTAGAAACTTAGTTAGAGGTCATCATATCAGCTATGGCAGTGAGGACTTCAAAACGAGTGGATAACCAGCCACATAAAATTTAACCCAAACATACTTTAATAAAATAACCATAGCATTTATTTTGCAGAACCACTGGGGCCAACATTCACATTCGCACCAACTGAAATGATCAAGTCAAATATTGCAAATTGAATGGCAGCTTGAACTGTGGCAGCTTTTAAAGACAGAATTTAAGTTTCAGCAAATCAATAGTCCAATGACTATTTAGCTGGCAATTTCAGCACGTACACTAACAGCAGAACTATGTGCGTCGATTTGGAAGAGAATGAGCTAATTTTGGAAGAGAATGAGATAATTGGGGATAACCAGCACAGCTTTACTCGCAACAGGTCATATCTTACTATATTGATTTGAATTTATTTTGAGGTGGTGACAAAGGAGGTTGATGAAGGTAGGGCAGTGGAAATTGTAGATATGGATTTTGATAAAGGGATATGGGTCATGTACAGGCAGATGAGATCAGCCGAGCATCATGTTGGGCACAAACATCGTGGGCTGAAGGGTTTGTTCATGCCCTTTATTGTAATATGTTCTATGTTCTAACACTTTCCTAACTTTTGCGCTGCAATGTGCAGGTATAAATCATGCAAGATATCAGATGCCTGTGAATCCGATCTTTGGTAGCCAGTCCAGAAGATGAAAATCCACAGGAGTCTGTGACTTGGTTGCATGGATTCAAAACTGGTTTATTCTGCATTAGATACGAGAGTTGTGGTGGAAGGGATATATTCTGGCTGGAATTCTGACCAGTTTAGTTCCGCAGGGATCTGTGCTGGGACCACTGCCTAAATGGCTTGGATGTAAATGTAGGTGGGTTGTTGAGCAAGGTTGCTGGCAACACCAAAATTGGAGGAGTTGCAAACAGTGAGGAAGGCCGTCAGAAAATAGAGCAGAATTTAAATCAGCTGCAGAAATGGGCAGGAAAATGGCAGATGGTTTAACATGAGCAAACGTAAGGTGCTGTATTTGGGAGGTTGAATGCAAGGGAAGAATATACAGTAAATGACAAGACCCTTAACAGTATTGATGTGCAGATGGACCTTGGAGTCCAAGGTCATAGCTCACTAAAGGTGGCAGCTCAAGAAGATAGGATGGTAAAAAAGGCGCATGTTATGCTTGCCTTCATTGTTCGGGGCCTTGAGTATCAGTCAGGAAGTCCCATTACAATGGTTACCCATTACAGGAAAGATGTGGAGGCCTTGGAGAAGGTGCAGAAGTGGTTTACCAGAATGCTGCCTGCATTGGAGGGTTTCAGCCACGAGGAAAGGTTTGGACAAACTTGTTATTTTCTCTGGAACATGGTAGGGTAGATGATAGAAGTTTATCAAAGTATGAGGGGCATAAATAGGGTAGACAGTCAGAGATTATGTTCCCTAGGGTGCAAATGTCCAACAATAGAAAGCATCGCGAAAAGGGGAGAGGAGGAAAGTTTAATCCAGATGTACAGGCCAAATTTTCAGAGAATAGTTGGGGCCTGGAATGCTTTGCCTGGGATGGTGGTGGTGGACGCAGATACGAGTGCAACGTTTAAGAGGCTTTTAGATAGGTACATGGAAGTGCAAAGAATGGATATGGATCATGTGCAGGCAGATGAGATCAGCCGAGCATCATGTTGGGCACAAACATTGTGAGCTAAATAAAGGGTCTGTTCATGCCCTTTATTGTAATATGTTCCAAGTTCTAATACTTTCCCTTTCTATTATAAGAAAATAACTGCAGATGCTGGTACAAATCGAAGGTATTTATTCACAAAATGCTGGAGTAACTCAGCAAGTCAGGCAGCATCTCAGGAGAGATTCCCTTTCTATTATGGATTCTGTTTATAAATGTTTAACTCTGGGCACTGAACTTCCAAAGTATGATGTAAAATACTTAAAATTATTTCCCCCTCAATAAATAATGTTCAGCCTAAAGAATTGCATACAATAATAATGGTCTATATTTTTTATTACATTTACATGTTTCACTTGAAGTGCTTCGAGCTTGTCCCAAAAGCCTGTGCAATGAAAAAAAGGTTGCACAACAAAGGTGCACAATCTTTAGTGAAGCGAAGAAAAATAGCCTGAGAGAAAAGCAAAAGACATTGAGATGGAGAGAATTTGAGATGAAGAAAAATCACACATCAGTGCATCTAAAATGACTTGCAATTAAAAAAACACTTAACCTGCATCATCATGATGATCTCAAATGTGATCATTTAATTTGCTACAAAACTAACCTCACTTCATTCTTTCCTACACAATCCACAGACTAACTTTGTGTTTGGCTAGTTGGGGTGAACAAACAGATTTTTCCAACAATATTGCAGCTCAATCTGAAACAGCCTTTCCCTTCCAAAGGTACCCATTTTTTGCAAGTATAGGAAATGTTAGGCTCACCCTTTCACATGTTCTTCCACAATCCAAGAGACCAAAACACTTAACTGGAAGAATGTATTGTATTGTATTTGCTGTTCATGATATAATGTCCTCCTTCATTATACACACCACCGATCAAGAGAACATCACCACATCATCAGTGGCTCAGCGGTAGAGTTGCTGCGCCAAAGACCCAGGTTCGATCCCGACTATGGGTGCTGTCTGTACAGGGTTTGTACGTTCTCCCTGTGACCGCATGGGTTTTCTCCGACATTTTCGGTATCCTCCCCCACTCCAAAGACGTACAGGTATGCAAGATAATTGGCTTGATATATGTGTAAAATTGTCCCTGGTGTCTGTAGGATGGGGTTAATGTGCAGGGATCATTGGTTGACTCGGTGGGCCAAAGGGCCTGTTTCCATGCTGTATCTCTAAACTAAACCAAATCAATCTATCACATAAATTCTGAGTTTCCCATCGTTTGCAGCAATTCTCCATTCCCTTCTTTCTATTCACCTTTACTACCAAGGGTCCTTATGGTTCATCCCAAACAGCTCTGTAACAGAGGACTCTCTGATTTGCCAGCTGTTCACATGGATACAGGCAACAAATGCTGCTGGAAGATCATCAACACTCTGTAACTTGTTGATCTCCCAGCACCGTGAGCAGGGCCTGTTTCCACACTGTATCACTCTATGACAGATTCTTGATTTGTACGGGTGTCAGGAGTTATGGGTCAAAGGCAGAAGGGGGTTGAGAGGGAAAGATAGATCAGCCACGATTGAATGGCGGAATAGATTTGATGGGCCGAATGGCTTAATTCTGTTCCTAGAACTTATGAAATTTAGTATGTCTCCAACTCCTCTTACTTATTTCTTTAGATGCAGCATAAACATTACAATTTGCTTTGGCAATTGCTCTGCGTACAACAGCAATAAATTGCAGTTGAGAATGCAGCCAGTCTATTGTGCAAACCAGTCTCCTCCTGCTCCTCCATCCTAATTGTTTTTCAATTTTAATCATGCTTGAATCTACAAAATGTCTTGCCTCTCACACTGCTACATTATCTTTAATCCATATTGTCATTCCTCCTTGCTTATAGTTCAACACTTTGCATCTAAATTGTGGACTACAATTTAACCAATGTACGAATAAGCATCCAAAAATAATTTGTAGTCGATTTCAAAACAAATAATAAATTTTACTCCAATGCTTTATTCATGTTAAACAACTGTTCCATGAGCAAACACTTTGAGAACATGAGATGAATGTTAGTTCCTACTATCATATTATGGGGCAAGACAACCAGCACTCATTTCCATTCACAGAGACTAAGATTTACCAAGTATATGACTTTGCAATCAAATTTGACTGATATTTTAATTAACTGCAAGGGGAACATATTCAGGACCTTTCACAAGATTTTTAGTTTCTTATTTTGCTGATTTGATAAAAATTGCAGGTTTATAATATATTACCTCAACACTTATTTTTCATTGGGTTGGTTGAAGTCATCAGCAGAGCTCGGCGTGGCAGAATGATGGAGAATGGGAAGAGAATGAGGTTGAACAATATTGGCTAATGTATTATGAAAGGAATCGATCTGGGTACAAGAAAATGCATACCTGCCTAGTGTGGTATCGCACAGAGCTTTAAGTCAAAGATGAGTAAGCAAGGGACCATGGGTTAGAATTGAGACACTCCTCCAAAGTTGCTGGGCCATTGACAAAATGATTCTGTTTGGACGGATGACCTATTGCATTTTGGCCCACCATCGCCTCTCAACTTATGAATATTTTCCAACCCTCGCATGGAAAAATTCACACTGTACTCTGCATAATTTATTTGGTCACATCTTTGCATAATTTTGTTTTTGAACAATCCTGTTTTAGAAAGACTGCTTCTCAATTAGATGGTTAGTCAAAACCAACTTTGGAATTGAGGCAGCAGCAAAAGTAAGTTTCTCAGAGATTAAGTTGAGTATTAAGTTGAGGATTAAGTCGAGTATTAATTGTGTAAATGTTAACCTTCAATCACACACTTTTGTACATTTATGAAAATTATTTAAATCTAATGCAAATGCACTGAACATTGGTTTGTTTTGAGTAGTAATAATTATAATTTTATGTTGATCTAATTTCTAATTACAGATGTAAGGGATTTTAATTGCATCTTGTATTTAATCGCAACATATCAGAACTGTAAAACCTGTGAAAGTATTTGAAGTAGGTGTCCACAGCTATTTAAAAAACTTTAGCGAGGTGGATAAGAAATGATGTGGGTGAAAAAAACAATGCAAGTATGAATTTCTGGTAAAAGGCCACTGTATAATAAGCCTCCATCCACAACTGTAAAATGTGCAATTAATTAGTGAGCTGCCCATTTGCTGCAGAGACCAAGAGTCAGAACTGAAAAGGCATAGTGACCTTTTCAGAAGATATGCTCTGCAAGCATAAAAAGCAAAAACTATCAGATTTCAACAATCACAAACATTTCCCCTTTTTAAAACATCAATTGAAATAGATATCCAGAACAGGATTAAAAAGCTTTCAATTCATTGAAGTCCAGCAATTTTTTTAAAAATCACATGATAAAATCCTTAACAAAAACAATTAATTGGTTGACTAGTTGCAAATTCTGAAATTCTTTAAATGATATTCCTGAGCTATTGAATGTACAGTAAGTGACAAGCCCAGTACAGGGGGAGAAAAAAAAGCATGTCTGTCTGCCTCATCTACACCATTACGATTTTATATAACTCTGTAAGGCAACCCTTAACCTCCCTTGCTCCAGGAAAAAACAAATATCCCAGCCTATCCAGCCTCTTCTCATAATTTGAACTCTACAGTGCCAGTAATATCCTTGCAAATCTTTTCTACAGCACTTGCAGCCTCATGACATTTTTCCTTTGGCTGAGCAAGCAGAACTACACACATGCCCCAAGCTGGACTCACCAGCAACTTGGACACAATCATATATTGCCATATTCACTGTCTGTGAGAAACAGGTTTACGGACAGCACAGTGGCACCGTGGTAGAGTTGCTGCCTTACAGCACCAGAGACCCGGCTTCGATCCCGACTACGAGTGTAGATTTTTAGATTTAGATATACAGGGTGGAAACAGGCCCTTCGGCCCACCGAATCCGCGCTGCCCACGATCCCCGCACATTAACACTATCCTACACACACTAGGGACAATTTTTTCCATTTTACCCAGTCAATTAACCTACATACCTGTACATCTTTGGAGTGTGGGAGGAAACCAAAGATCTCGGAGAAAACCCACGCAGGTCATGGGGAGGGCGTACAATAGACAATAGGTGCAGGAGTAGGCCATTCAGCCCTTCGAGCCAGCACCGCCATTCAATGCGATCATGGCTGATCACTCTCAATCAGTACCCCGTTCCTGCCTTCTCCCCATACCCACTCACTCCACTATCCTTCAGAGCTCTATCCAGCTCTCTCTTGAAAGCATCCAACGAACTGGCCTCCACTGCCTTCTGAGGCAGAGAATTCCACACCTTCACCACTCTCTGACTGAAAAAGTTCTTCCTCATCTCCGTTCTAAATGGCCTACCCCTTATTCTTAAACTGTGGCCCCTTGTTCTGGACTCCCCCAACATTGGGAACATGTTTCTTGCCTCTAATGTGTCCAATCCCCTAATTATCTTATATGTTTCAATAAGATCCCCCTCATCCTTCTAAATTCCAGTGTATACAAGCCTAATTGCTCCAGCCTTTCAACATACGACAGTCCCGCCATTCCGGGAATCAACCTAGTGAACCTACGCTGCACGCCGTCAATAGCAAGAATATCCTTCCTCAAATTTGGAGACCAAAACTGCACACAGTACTCCAGGTGCGGTCTCACCAGGGCCCGGTACAACTGTAGAAGGACCTCTTTGCTCCTATACTCAACTCCTCTTGTTACGAAGGCCAACATTCCATTGGCTTTCTTCACTGCCTGCTGTACCTGCATGCTTCCTTTCAGTGACTGATGCACTAGGACACCCAGATCTCGTTGAACTCCCCCTCCTCCTAACTTGACACCATTCAGATAATAATCTGCCTTTCTATTCTTACTTCCAAAGTGAATAACCTCACACTTATCTACATTAAACTGCATCTGCCATGTATCCGCCCACTCACACAACCTGTCCAAGTCACCCTGCAGCCTTATTGCATCTTCCTCACAGTTCACACTACCCCCCAGCTTAGTATCATCTGCAAATTTGCTAATGGTACTTTTAATCCCTTCATCTAAGTCATTAATGTATATCGTAAATAGCTGGGGTCCCAGCACCGAACCTTGCGGTACCCCACTGGTCACTGCCTGCCATTCCGAAAGGGACCCATTTATCCCCACTCTTTGCTTTCTGTCTGTCAACCAATTTTCTATCCATGTCAGTACCCTACCCCCAATACCATGTGCTCTAATTTTGTCCACTAATCTCCAATCCACAGGAACTGATCCTGAATCTATAGACCATTGAAAAATGATCTCCAATGCTTCCACTATTTCTAGAGCCACCTCCTTAAGTGCAACCTCCGTACAGATGGCGACCGTAGTCAGGATCGAACCTGAGTCTCCGGCGCTGCATTCGCTGTAAGGCAGCAACTCTATCACTGCGCCACCGTGCCGAGTGTAGGATAGTGCTAGCGCACGGGGCGATTGTTGGTCGGCGCAGACTCAGTGGGCCAATGGGTTGGTTTCCGCGCTGTATTTCTCTAGTCTTATTTGCCATTCAGAAGAAATGTCATAGCCGTGCACGATAATGACATACAAGTCAGGATTCAAAGGAAATGTGAAGGAATTATGAGATTTATTGTAATTGAAATTAATCTCATAATTCCTTCAAATTTCCTTGAAGTCAGGCTTGATGGCCTACCTCAGTTATAGTATCCAAATTACTATAATCAGTTATAGTATCCAATTACAATAAATCTCATAATTCCTTCAAATATAAATTAAAGCAAAATTGAGCAAAGATCACGATGACTGGAATTTTAAAAAGTGGCCTCGAAGCAATAGTCCACCTTAAAAACGGAAAATATTAATAGTGCCAATGAAAATAAGGAAATGAGGCACATTAAAACATGTTTGCAGCAGCATTCACAGTAATGTGGATACTATAACTGAGGTAGGCCCTCAAACCTGACTTCAAGGAAATTTGAAGGAATTATGAGATTTATTGTAATTGAAATTGCACAAAAAAAAAAATTGTTTTTAAATTAAATAACTCACTTTTTGAAAATATGAAAGTTTAAAATGTTGGAAACATTTAGTTAGACACCTGTTAGAAGAGTAACATATGTCATGCCAGGCATCCCCAGCTTTTCTTAAATATATTTTAGATTTCCAGTATAGAAACATAGAAACATAGAAAATAGGTGCAGGAGTAGGCCATTCGGCCCTTCGAGCCTGCACCGCCATTCAATATGATCATGGCTGATCATTCAGCTCAGTAGCCTGTACCTGCCTTCTCTCCATACCCCCTGATCCCTTTAGCAAAAAGGGCCACATCTAACTCCCTCTTAAATACAGCCAATGAACTGGCCTCAACTACCTTCTGTGGCAGAGAATTCCACAGACTCACCACTCTCTGTGTGAAGAAATGTTTTCTCATCTCGGTCCTAAAAGACTTCCCCCTTATCCTTAAGCTGTGACCCCTGGTTCTGGACTCCCCCAACATCGGGAACAATCTTCCCGCATCTAGCCTCTCCAACCCCTTAAGAATTTTATATGTTTCTATAAGATCCCCCCTCAGTCTTCTAAATTCCAGCGAGTACAAGCCCAGTCTATCTAGTCTTTCCTCATATGTAAGTCCCGCCATCCCAGGGATCAATCTGGTGAACCTTCTCTGTACTCCCTCTAAGGCAAGAACGTCTTTTCTCAGGTTAGGAGACCAAAACTGCACACAATACTCCAGGTGCGGTCTCACCAAGGCCCTGTACAACTGCAGCAGAACCTCCCTGCTCCTAAACTCAAATCCTCTTGCTATGAATGCCAACATACCATTCGCTTTCTTCACTGCCTGCTGCACCTGCATGCTTGCTTTCAATGACTGGAGCACCATGACACCCAGGTCACGTTGCATCTCCCCTTCTCCCAATCGGTCACCATTCAGGTAATACTCTGCTTTCCTGTTCTTGCCGCCAAAGTGGATAACCTCACATTTATCCACATTATATTGCATCTGCCATGCATTTGCCCACTCGCCTAATCTATCCAAGTCACTCTGCAGCCTCCTAGCATCCTCCTCGCAGCTAACACTGCCACCCAGCTTCGTGTCATCCGCAAACTTAGAGATGTTGCATTCAATTCCCTCGTCCAAATCATTAATATACACTGTAAATAACTGGGGTCCCAGCACTGAGCCTTGCGGTACCCCACTAGTCACTGCCTGCCATTCCGAAAAGGACCCATTTATTCCTACTCTTTGCTTCCTGTCCGCCAACCAATTTTCTATCCACCTCAACACTGAACCCTCAATACCGTGTGCTTTAAGTTTGTACACCAATCTCCTATGTGGGACCTTGTCGAAGGCCTTCTGAAAGTCCAGATATAACACATCGACTGGTTCTCCCTTATCCACTCTACTAGTTACATCCTCGAAAAATTCTATAAGATTCGTCAGACATGATTTGCCTTTGGTAAATCCATGCTGACTTTGTCCGATGATTTCACCACTTTCCAAATGTAATGCTATCACATCTTTAATAACTGACTCTAGCATTTTCCCCACTACTGATGTTAGGCTAACTGGTCTATAATTCCCCGTTTTCTCTCTCCCTCCCTTTTTAAAAAGTGGGGTTACATTAGCTACCCTCCAGTCCTCAGGAACTACTCCAGAATCTAAAGAGTTTTGAAAAATTATCACTAATGCATCCAATATTTCTGAGGCTACTTCCTTAAGCACTCTGGGATGCAGCCTATCTGGCCCTGGGGATTTATCTGCCTTTAATCCATTTAATTTACCTAACACCACTTCCCGACTAACCTGGATTTCCCTCAGTTCCTCCATCTCTTTAGACCCCCGGTCCCCCGCTATTTCCGGCAGACGGTTTATGTCTTCCTTAGTGAAGACAGAACCAAAGTATTTGTTCAATTGGTCTGCCATCTCCTTGTTCCCTATGATCAATTCACCTGTTTCCGACTGCAAGGGACCTACATTTGTCTTAACTAATCTTTTTCTCTTGACATATCTATAAAAGCTTTTGCAGTCTGTTTTTATGTTCCTTGCCAGTTTTCCCTCATAATCTATTTTCCCTTTCCTAATTAAGCCCTTTGTCCTCCTCTGCTGGACTCTGAATTTCTCCCAGTCCTCTGGTATGCTACTTTTTCTGGCTAATCTGTATGCTTCATCTTTTGTTTTAATACTATCCTTGATTTCCCTTGTTAGCCACGGATGCACTACCTTTCCTGGTTTGTTCTTTTGCCAAACTGGGATGAACACTTGTTGTAGTTCATCCATGCGACCTTTAAATGCCTTCCATTGCATGTCCACCGTCAACCCTTTCAGCATCAATCGCCAGTCTATCTTGGACAATTCACGCCTCATACCCTCAAAGTTACCTTTCTTTAAGTTCAGAACACTTGTTTCTGTATCGACTTTGTCACTCTCCATCCTAATGAAGAACTACCATATTATGATCACTCTTGCCCAAGGGGCCTCGCACAACAAGACTGCTAACTAACCCTTCCTCATTACTCAATACCCAGTCTAGAATGGCCTGTTCTCTCGTTGGTTCCTCGACATTTTGAAATTTTCATTGAGAAGATGCAAGAGATTTCCAGCATTTGCATTTGCTTATTCTGCTGTCAACTCTGCCCGCACCCCATCCTGGAATTAGTTCTACAAATTGAACTTTTAAATGAATCCCACCCTCATTCTATGACCATACAATCTGAATCAGGAGTTTCTGCTTTTTGGTGGGCTTTGAGGCAGCTGTTAAAAAACAAGTTTTGTTTAAAAACAATGTTACTTCTAAAAGATCTGATTTTCTCAATTTACCAAAAAGTAGCAGCCACTAATTAAGCATTTTTTTTTTTAAATCACTTACTCTATGAGTAAGCAATGCCCTACAATGCTCCTTTTGCATATACCCATTTGTGGCTGTCAGGATTCCATTCTACCAATGATTATTATTAATGTATATCTTATTTATAAAGTTCCAAAACTATTCATCACAACAGAATTTCACTTTAAGAAATGACAGAATATCAAACAAAAATTTTAAAACAACTGAAATTTGCTGCTCAGGCGCATAATTGCAACAGAAAGATGTAGAGAAAGCCATCTAGGAGCATAGTTCATAATGCCACAGCAGAATATAATTCTCAGGATCGCAGATATCAAGTACATCAGTTCTTGCACAATGGATATGTCGGGAGCAGCAAAGCCAAGCTTTAAATTGTATTTAGAATTGACTTTGGAGCACCTGTATTTAAATTGTGTGCAGTGCAAAAAACATTATGTAATGTGTTGCATCCTTTTGAATATTTTTTACAAATTATCCAAAAGAATGCAACACAGTTGCAATTCACCACTCAGCAACAGTTATTGGCAATGGTTACATATGTGCTCCGAACAAGCCAACCACCTGCCTTTAATGACTGCCCTTCATCCAACATTGGTATTCAGGGAGGCAAATTTGCCATTCATCATCTTTTATAGCAGATAGTGTTTTAAAAAAACCTATATTTATGTCTTAGCTTTAAAGAGCAAGGAACTAGTCTTCTAGCAGTTCCCAGTGCTGTTGGCAACATACAGTTGTTTCTGCAATGCAGTTGGATAACCAAATATCATGCACTGGAAAAGACAAACTATTTGGTCAATTTGGAAGCCCCAAAATTGGGAGCGCCACATCAATTTACCTGTTCAAATCAGACAGATGCATCTATTCAACAACAGACATCTTGTGTCCCAAGCACTGGTGATCAAATCCACCAAAATTGTGCCAGTCCCTTTCCATCTATTACGTCCTATTGGCACTGCTCACCCCACCCAGTTCAATGTTTTATAGGGCAAGCGCAACTCCACAAGATGCAAGAGGACAAATTTGCTGAAAATGGTCAACTGGTGACAAGTAACTAAGAGAAAACGTTACTCTCAAAATCTTTCTCAACATCAGAATTTTCCCCAAATGTTGAAGCCAAATGCAAACATAGCCAAAGCACACCACCTTTGATGTCTCCTTGGGAGTAATTGTCAAGGAGCAGAGATTAAACGTGCCACAGAGAGAAAATTTCTAATGGCTTGGAATACGATAGAAGCACATGCAAGAAAGGTGGCACATTTCTGTTTGACCAGGATTATTACCTTCAGCAATGTGTCCCAGACCATGGGGCGAGGCATATTTGATTTAAATAAACCACTAAAAGTCCATGAACATTTGTGTAAGAGTTAGCTCAATTATTCAATAGGGAGTTTAAAATAAGTAAAATAGCCACTAAGATTCCAAATTCAAACGTGATTTTTCGTACAACAGATGTCTCATTGTAAACTGGTCGAATTCATTAAAGGATAAAATGAGAGCATCAGCAGAAAGTGTTCGGACAAGAACCCAACAGAAAAATTGCCTACTTGCCAAAGTTACAGCATTCGGGATGACGAAAGATGCATAAAGAAATTAAAGCAAAATTGAGCAAAGATCACGATGACTGGAATTTTAAAAAGTGGCCTCGAAGCAATAGTCCACCTTAAAAACGGAAAATATTAATAGTGCCAATGAAAATAAGGAAATGAGGCACATTAAAACATGTTTGCAGCAGCATTCACAGTAATTTGGATACTATAACTGAGGTAGGCCCTCAAGCCTGACTTCACTGAAACTTGGTCATTCCTATTAGGTTCAGTCCAAGGGCAACATCCAGGTTCTGAAAACAATCCAGGAAAAAGCAATGAGACTGACTTCCAAAAATTGGATATATAAATAGGAAGCAACAACTGACTTTGCACGGTTATATAAATACCAATTTATTTCAATACAAATCACAGCCAAATGACAAGGAAACAAACTGATAAAACTGAAATTTAAGTTTAAAAAAATCATTCTTACAGAAGGAAGAATAACTGACTATTACAAATCCACTTTCCCAAAAAACCGCCTTCAGTGAGTCTCTTTAGTCATTTGATAAGAGATCCTTGCTATCATGAAACAATAACACTATTTTGTGTGGAATAAAAGTAATTCACAGCTTAGAGATCTGGGAAGCAATTACATTTATTAAATAGAGATCAAGAGATATCGTTCTAAATTGGTTTCATTAATTGCAAAGCAGAAGTCTGATAGCACGCTGCAAGCGAGGGCAAAATGGCTGAAAACACCAATGTCTACCAGTACAAAAAGGAGAGAACACATGAAGGAGATGGTGGTCATGGTGGTGCAGTGGTAGAGTTGCTGCCTTACAGCGAATGCAGAGTCAGACCCCGGGTTCAGTCCTGACTATGGGTGCTATCTGTACGTTCTCCCAGTGACCTGCATGGGTTTTCTCCGAGATCTTCTGTTTCTAACCACTCCAAAGACGTACAGGTTTGCGGTTAATTGGCTTGGTAAGTGTAAACAATGTCCCTAGTGGGTGTTAATGTGCGGGGATCGCTGGTACCGGTGGGCCGAAGGGCCCGTTTCCGCGCTGTATCTCTAAACTAAATTAAACATGCAACAACAATATACGTCGCAAAGTGACATTTACCAACTGGACATTGGCAATTAAAAATGTTACAAAGTGCCTTTCATGACTTGTGGAGTTTCCCAGATGTCCGTGGAAACACTTATGAAATGTAGGCAAGGCTTTAAAAAAAATCAAGAGACCTATTTAAGCACAAATACAAACTGCTAAAAGAACTCAGCAGGTCAGGCAGTATCGGTAGAGGGACGTAGACAGTCGACGTTTTGGGTCTAAACTGAAAGACCAGAGGGAAGTAGCCAGTAGAGTTGAGGTGGAGGGATGGAACAAGTAATAGGTGTGATGAGGCTACTTGGCAGATGGAATCAAGTGCAGGAGGAAAGGGTGAACATATCAACTGAGACTGGGGGAGGATGTGAAGACCCAAAGGGCTGCGGGTTTTGGAAGTATGGTACCGGAGAAGAAAGGATGAATCGAATTAATAAGGGAGAGATGATGGACAGATGGGAACAGTGGGAGGAGGGAAAATAGGACCCAGTGATAGGAGTGTGTGAGTAAAACACAAAGTGCTTGAGGAAGTCAGCAGGTCAGGCAGCATCCCTGGAGGAGATGGATAGAACAATGTTTTGGGCTGGAATCCATCTTCAGGCTGCTTGTGGTAGGGAGAGAAAGCTGCAAAAGAGATGGGAGCAGGATAAAGCTTGGCAAGTGATAGGTGAGCACTGCTGAAAGGGGGGTTTGTTTGGTAGATGGTTGAACAAAGGTGAGAGATGAAAATGAATTAAAGGACTGTAACAAGAGAAGATGAGTGAAAGGCAAAGCTGGAGGGAGGAATGTGGGTGGAGAGGGGCTAGATAGTGGAAGAAATGAGTAAGCACCTGGGGAAGTGGAGTGCGGGTGGAAAAAGGCAGCACAGGAAAGAGAGGGGTAAAAAGGGGGATGCACCCTAAATATTGGGGAATACAATTTTCATAGTAATGGAATACAAACTATCAATATTTCCCCAATTTATGTGTGGTCTCACTCTGGCAATGGAGGTGGCCCAGGACAGAAAGATCAATACGGGATGGGGAGTTAAAAGAGTAAGCAACCAAGAGATACCGCAGGTCTTAGCGGACTGAGCATAAGGGTTTGGCGAAACAGTCGCCTTGTCTACCCTTGTAGTCGCCGATGTAAAGGAGGTCACATCTGGAGCACTGAACACAGATGATAGGCAGATGGGGTATTGTGGAAGGGTAGATCTGTAGAAGAGAGAAAGGAAGAGAGGATCAACAGGTTACCAGATATCAGAGGATTCAAATATTTATGCCTTTGCATTGCAGACTATCCTGGTGGAATACAAAGTGCTGTTTATTCTACTTTGCATTTGGCTCAACCTGACAGTGGAGGAGGCAGACGAAAAAGGACAATGTGGGAATGGGGAGGGGAATTAGAATAGTTTTCAACCTGGAGCTTTAGCCTTTTTGTGGACAAAGCTCAGTTGCTTGACAAAGAAGTAATCTAGTCTGTGCTTCATTTCACAGATGTCGTGGTATATCGAAAGCACCAAGTGCAATAGATTAGACTGGAGGTGGTACATGTGAATCTCTGGCTCACCTGGAAGGCCTGTTTAAATTTGTGGATTGAGCTAGGGGAGGAAATGTAGGGACAGTTATTACACCTCCTATTGTTGCAAGGAAAATTGTCTGCAGAAATAAACAAAACAGGGAGTCCAAGGAATAGTCCCTGTGGAAACAGAAAGAGGCAGAGAAGAGAAAATGTGGCTGGTAGTGGGATCATGTTAATAGCTGGCAGAAATGTTGAAGAATGATGTACTGAATGCAGAGGCTGAAGTCATGAAAAACACAGACTAGGGTAACTCGGTAGCTGTTCAGTCTGCAGGGAGATGATGGGGTGAAAGCAGAAGTGCTGGAAATGTCAGAGGGGGGGGGGGGGGGGGAGAAAGCTACATTTCCTGAAAAGGAACATTTCAGATGTCTTGGAATGGAAAGCCTCATCGCACGAACAGATGTGGCGGAGACCCAGAATGGTGGAGACAAAACAGTACAGCAGGCCCTTTGGCCCACAATGTCCATGCGTAACATGATGCCACGTTAAAGTAATCTCTTCTGCCTGCATGAAACGGAATCGACAGAAGGAGATTGCACCCTTACAAGAATATAGGCAGCTGTAGGAGTTAGTATGTTTGAAATAAATATCAATGGATAGTTTATCCTCCGTGATAGATACGGAAAGATCACAAAAGGGGAGAAGGCGTTGGAAATGGTTTATGTTGGTAATGAAGTTGATGAAATTTACAAGTTCCACACTGGTGCAGGAAGCAGCACATTCGTAGTCAAAGTAGTGGAGAAAGAGTGGGGGAATACCACATTACTGAATCGACTTGATAGTTTGAAATTATTTGATGGACGAGCAATATGTTAGAGACAACAGTTACATTGACAATAATTTTCCATTCATTGGAAAATGCAAAGAATACTTTTGTGTATGATTCATCACTGTAAATTCTCCACGACTATTGTTTCGTGCATTAGATGCGTTTGGGTAAAGTATAGTCTTTCTGATACAGATTTTTTTTCTCCTCTATTGGGAGAACAGTAATTTATTACAAATCCCACCACGAGCACTTCCTCCAGTGATGTACACTCCAGACCGTGCTCCATAGGGTCATCGAGTTATAGTTGCAGCATGGAAACAGGCCCTTCATCCGAACTCATCCATGCCAACCAAGGTGCCTACCTGAGCAAGTCTAATTTGCTTGCATTTACCCTCATATCCCTCAAAACATTTCCTACATGTCTAAGTATTTCAAACATTGTAATTATTCCAATCTCTACCACTTCCTGTGGCAGCTCATTCAATATACCTCCCATTCCCCATGTGAATATCCTGACTCTCAATTCGCCTATAAATCTTTCTCTTTCACCTTAAGAACCTGCACTCTACTTTAGGACTGCCTGACCCTGGGAAAAACACTTACCATCCATCATATCTCATCTCGGTCACTCATGATTTTACAATATTTGATAAAGTCACCTCTCAGCCTCCTATGCTCCAAAGTAAATAAATCCTAGCCCATCAGGTCTCTCCTTATACCTCAAGCCCTCTCGAGTTTCCAACATCCTTCTGCATCCTCTCTAGCTTAATTACATCCCATCTAAAGATGGTGACTGGATCTGCACACAATGTTTGCATGTGGTTGCAGCAACAGCTATAAAGATGACAAACCAACGTACTCAATGCCCTGAGAGATATAGGCAAGTGACAATAAACTTTCTTCACCACCCTATTTACCTTTTTCCGCCACTTTTAGAAAGCTACAGTTAGATAGCTACATCCCTGTTTTACAACACTCCTCAGGGCCCTGCCATTCACTGTCCTAGTTTAATTTCCGTTAATTAGATTAGCATCACACTTGTCTGATTACTAATACGGTATATTCTTACATTCAGGCATCTTGAATCTGCTTTAAATGTTTAAGATTGTTAAACAGATTGCAGCCAACAATCAAAAATTCATGAATTGGTCAATTTTCTAACATAGGATTAATTGCATCAGCTTGAAAGGAATTAATTGGAAATCGTCTGCTGGAAACATTGCATTTTACAGCTGTGAAGCAAACAAAAAAAATCAGCATGCACATAAAATAAGGCCAAATGGCATTCCCCTACAAATCTCCACACTATTCAACCCGATCACAACTGATCATCCACTTAATATCAAGTCAAGTCAAGTTTATTTGTCACATACACGATGTGCAGTGAAATGAAAGTGGCAATGCCTGTGGATTGTGCAAAAAAAGAATTACAGTTACAGCATATAAATTAAAGTTAATACAGAGAAGACAAAAGTTAGTCCCTGGAGTTATAATAGTTAACTGATGGCCTGTGGGAAGGAACTCTGTCTCATCCTCTCCGTTTTCACAGCGTGACAGCGGAGGCGCTTGCCTGACCATAGCAGCTGGAACAGTCCATTGCTGGGGTCCCTCATAATCTTGCTTGCTCTCAATCTACACCTCCTGATGTATAGGTCCTGCAGGGGGTGAGTGTAGTTCCCATGGTGCGTTCTGCCGAACGCACTACTCTCTGCAGGGCCTTCCTGTCCTGGGCAGAGCTGTTCCCAAACCAGACTGTGATGTTGCCTTTAGCATCAAGTTTATCTGCCTCCTTGATTGAGTTGGTCTCCACTGCCTTCCACTGTAGAGAATTCCACTGAAGCGGAGTGAAGAAATTTCATATCAACCAGGCATATCTATTTTCAAATTCAATCATCCTCGTTAGACTTCCCAGCTATTGACAACTAAACTCTCCCATCCTTTTAAGAATAATGTGTGTTTCAGTGGGATCCCCTAGCATTCTTGTAAACGCCAATGAATGTAGAGCTAATTATAATTAATCCAATCTCTCCTCTTACATCAGTGCTGCCATCAAAGGAATCAATCTTATAGATCTTTGTTCCACACTCTCCACGATGAGGACATCCTTTCTCGGAAATGAAAACAAGCACAAAAATCCAGATTATGTCTCACCAAGCCCCATTTAGTCACAGCAAGACACTTTTGCTCTTAAATTCCCTTGCAATAAAGGTCAACATAAAATGTGTCTTCCAAACTGCTGGCTTTCATAAATGGTGGCAAGGACAGAGTCTTGTTATACCTCCCCCTTTCCAATTCATTAACATTCAGAAAATATAATCTTTCTATGTTTAGAATCAAAATGTCACGCTCATACTACATTTGCCCAATTTATCTCTATACTGAAACCTGTTCGTATCCACTTCACAACTTTGTGTGCTCAGCAGACTTTGAGATGTTACATTGATATGCCTTGTGAATAGCTGGGGCGCAAGCATTGGCCCTATGGCATCCCAGTGACCTCTGATCACCCAGAAAAAGACCCATTTATACCCAATCCACTTCTTATCTGTCAACCAATTCTCAATCCATGCCATTTGCAACCGGTCTTTTATGTAGCATCTTGTCACAAACTTTCTGAAAATCCATCAACATCCACTGGATTTCCCTTATTTATTCTGCTAATTACAACTATAAACTAAACCTACTAGATTTTTCTCAGCATGGTCTTTTCTTTTAAATAAACCCATGTAAAATTTGCCCAATTTCATTAAGGCTTTCTATGTGTGTCCTTCTCAGATTTTCCATCAGCAATTCTAACATTTTTTTCACTACTTACATTAGGCTGTACTTTCCTCTCTCCCTCTTTAATTACAAATGTCATTCGCCAAACTGCAAGTTGTGCTCAGGTAGAAGATGACCAAATATCCACATTTCTAGGGTCACTTTATAACTCTGGGATGTACATTATCAGACCACAGCAATAGTCAGTCTTATTAATTTCCCTGGTACCATTTCTTTACTGAGACTAGGTTCCTTCAATTCCTCCCTCTCGCTCTATTCTTAATTCAACATATCTTGGAGGATATCCTTGTCCTCCTTGTTTAATTTTTCTATCGTTACTTTCCTAGGGCAGCAGAGTGGCATATCTGTAGAGCTACTACCTTACAGCGGCCGAGACCCAGGTTCGATCCTGACTACAAGTGCTGTCTGTACGGAGTTTGTATGTTCTCCCCGTGACCTGCTTGGGTTTTCTCAGAAATCTACGATTTCCTTCCACTCCAAAGACGTACAGGTTTGTAGATTAATTGGCTTGGTATAACTCTAAAATTGTCCCTAGTGTGTGCAAGATAGTTTAAGTGTGCAGGGATCGCTTGTTGGTGCGGACTTGGTGGGCCGAATGGCCTGTTTCCGTGCTGTATCTCTAAACTAAACTTTGTGCCCAATTATAACAACCCGTTTTTGACTGTAGGAATCCTATTTTACTATTCTCTCTTCATGTTTGTACAGAAGCTAGCACACTGATGTTAGCTTTAATTTTGATGTTCGTTGCAAGTTTGGTTTCGTCCTCCATTTTCTCCTCTTTACCTTTTGTACAATTCTAAAACTTTTCGAATCCTTAGGCTTGCAGCTTTTTCTGGCAATTTTAGACATTTCTTTGTTCATAACACCATTCCCAACTTCTTTTTTCCCCATTCCCAACTTTTTTTTCCCCCAAAGTCTTATCTTTAATCAAACTTCACCTTGTACTAAATGTTATTTCCTTTATCATGTGTCTGTAAACTGTGGAGGGCTCGATTGTAATCGTGTATAGTCTTTCCGCTGACTGGTTAGCACGTAACAAAAGGTTTCTCTGTACATAAGGTCATAAGTTCATAAGTGATAGGAGTAGAATTAAGTCATTCGGCCCATCAAGTCTACTCAGCCATTCAATCATGGCTGATCTATCTCTCCCTTCAAACCCCAATATGTGACAATAAATCAAACTAAACTTTTAGCCATAGCTGGATAATCTTTCCTAATCATTTTATGTGATCGACAAGAAAGAATAATTATCATAACGTGTGTACATATTCTTTCCATTGGTAACCCATTCAATGAAGTCCTCCAATATTGGAGGTTTGTCAATATTGATAAGGATTAACTTTGCAGTCTTACATGCAAAGTCGTGAAGTTGCTAATAATGATTGGCTCCTCCGGGACACGCTGTACTATTTTGTGAACTTCTAATGTAACCAAAAGAATTTGCCTAAAGTGGTTAAAAAAAAAATTCAATTGGTTGCATTGTGAAATGCCTTAAATTTTACACCAAACCATAATTACTGTTTGGCAAACTTTGTGACACTGAAACTAATTTTGTTTTGCAAATGTAACTGACAGTTTTTTTTGTAATTTTACTTCTGCTTTAACCTTAAATGGATGTTCCCATATTTAGCAGATCCAAGAATACTTCATTAATTCTTACTGTTCATGACATTTCTTCAATGTCATTAAGAGTGCCCATTAACTGGCAACAAGAGATTGTGCAAGTAGATTGTGCATGGACCTGCTGGTATTTCCCTCATCAAGTTTAGGGAAGCTGAGGAACTTCAGAACTCTTGGATTTTGAATACAATTGAGCCTTGAACTCCCGAAGGAATCCAGCGGCAGAGACAGCTTCCTTCCACGTTAGACCTAATGCAGGTTCAACTCTCTATTAACTCTAATGGAGAGGATTAGCTGTGAAAGGGAAGGCCATTTCATTTTATTTAATGGAAATCAAAGGTTTTTCCAAGCATTATAATCTTCAGAAACAAGGTAGTAAGTTTGATTAATTGTAGTGTTAACAGTTTCTGACTTTGTATGACTATTCGACATGTCATTGGGTCAGATTACCCTATATATTGCATAGGATACTCAGACTCACTACCACAGCCACGTCTGTTTTCTTGGGACTTGCCTGCGCCTCCATCTTACAACAAATTATCCTCCAACATTTCCGTCACCTCCAACGGGATCCCACTACTGGCCATATCTTCCCATCTCCTCCCCTTTCTGCCTTCCACAGAGACCATTCACTCCGTAACTCCCTGGTCCACTCGTCCCTTCCCACCCAAACCACCCCCTCCCCAGGTACTTTCCCCTGCATCCGCAGGAGATGCAACACCTGTCCCTTTACCTCCCCCCTCGACTCCATCCAAGGTCCCAGTCTTTCCACTGTCTTCCTATCTCCAACTACATCTGCACCTCCTCCAACCTCATCTATAGATATCCGCTGTAACAGATGTCAACTTCTCTACATCGGTGAGACGAAACGCAGGCTCGGCGATCGTTTCGCTCAACACCTTCGCTCAGTCCGCCTTAACCAACCTGATCTCCCGGTGGTTCAATATTTCAACTCCCCCCCCCCCCCCCCCCACTCCCAGTCTGACCTTTCTGTCATGGGCCTCCTCCATTGTCATAGTGAGGCCCACCGCAAATTGGAGGAACAGCATCTCATATTTCGCTAGGGCAGCTTACTCCCAAGCGGTAGGAACATTGATTTCTCTAACTTCACATAGTTCCTCTGTCCCTCTCTTTCCCCTCCCCCTTCCCAGTTCACCCAGTCTTCCTATCTCCAACTACATCCTATCTATTTTCCGCCCCCTCCCGACATCAGTCTGAAGAAAGGTCTCCACCCGAAAAGTCACCCATTCCTTCTCTCCTGAGATGCTGCCTGTCCCGCTGAGTTACTCCAGCATTTTGTGATACCTGTATACGTTGCAGGTCGAAAAGCAGCTGCTAAACCCCCATCTTTCAATCAAGTACAAATGGGTGCTCAAGTTTAGAAGGCTGAAGAGCACATGCTTTCCGAATGAAATACAAAAGTTCACAATATTACTTTGAAGTCCCTGGACATAAGCCACTCTAACTTGTGTAGGAAGGAACTGCAGATGCTGGTTTACAGCAAAGATAGACACAGTGCTGGAGTAACTCAGCAGGTCAGGCAGCATCTCAGGAGAAAAGGAATAGGTGGTGTTTCAGAGTGAGACTCTTCTTCACACTGAGTCAGGGGAGAGGGAAACGTATGCTCAGATACCAAATGATAACTTAGAATTAGCCTCTCAAGGTGAAGAATTGGCTAAAACCACCAAGAGATTATACAATTAAGAGAACATCCTTAAGGCAAGGGGGTCTCAGGAACAATATTTTATAAATATACTATGGAAACACTGTTTAAGATTGAAAATAAATCAGTCTGTACAGATAGGGTACAACTACAAGGAAAGGGATCTAGCAGATATTATTTTTAAGGAAAACAACACATTAATTTCCATTGCTATAACATCTTCAGCATATTTGCATGAAGGTATTTTAACCTAATATCTGTGCATCTTTGCACAAATCAATATGGCTCAAAGTCTATGGTCAGTTCACTATCAAGTACCTATTACACTAATCCCAGTGGAAATCACACATAATTCCTCTTTCTCTGAATGGGTACATGACAATCCTCATGCTTACTCACAAACAATGGTAAATTGAGTATGCCATACATTAGTAATTTTCAATCCACATCCATCTGTAATAACTCAGATTAGTGTTTTGGTTCAGGTGCATTCAACCAGGAAATGTAAATTATCATGCATCAAGCTAAAACACCAGAGATAATTACTGCAATGACTTTTAATACCTCCATAAATAACATGGGTAACATCATGCATTGTCTTTATGCTGACTGGCTGGCATGCAACAAAAGCTTTTCACTGTACCTCGGGATATGTGATAATGAACTAAACAATAATCAATAGGTAGGTAAAGTCACTAAAATACACTAATGCTTTAAATTTTAAATGAACTTCAAAGTTATAAAACAATATTTTACCCAAGTGCTCATACTCCCTTGCATATGTTAACCTAATTTCAGATTAAATATGTAGGAAAGAACTGCAGATGCGGGTGTGGCAACTCCCGAGAGTTAGGCCACTCCTTGGCCGAACCCTCGGCACTGAGACTGACAGGGTCTGGCACTGCCCAGTCCATGGGGTTTCTCCAGCAGGGGTTGTGGAGAGAGATGAGAGTGAACATGTGTGCTGGCAGTTTGCTGTGTTAATAACGCCATCCCGACTGGACTAACCTAGCATCTAGCCTTATTTTGGGCTGAACCGATCGCTTCCAGTCCCTTTCCATCTATTATGTCCTATTGGCACTGCTCACCCCACCCAGTTCAATGTTTTATAGGGCACGCGCAACTCCACGAGATGCAAGAGGACAATATCTGTCCCCGCATGTGCGCGCAGACTTCCCCTGACAATCTCCGTATCGCCAGGGAAGAGTTCCGCCAGATGGAGGCCATGGGGATTGTCCAACGCTCCGACAGCCCATGGGCATACCCATTGCACATGGTGCCCAAGGCGTCCGGAGGCTGGAGGCCTTGTGGGGATTACAGACGACTTAATGACGCCACGACTGCGGATCCGTACCCTGTTCCGCATATGCAGGACTTTCAACGCCCATCTGGCTGGGGCTAAGTTCTTTTCCAAAGTCGACCTGGTGCGGGCTATCATCAGATTCCAGTTCACCCTGACGACGTGCCTAAGACGGCCATCATCACTCCTTTTGGGCTGTTTGAATTTCTCCGCATGCCTTTCGGTCTTAAGAACGCCACGCAGGCTTTCCAGTGCCTGATGGATTTAGTGAGCCGCGGCCTGGATTTTGTTTTCATTTACCTGGATGACACCCTCGTTTTCAGTCGCTCTAGCCAGGAGAACTGCGTGCACCTCCGGTTGCTCTGTCAGCGGCTCAGCGAGCACGACCTGGCCATCAATCTGGACAAATGTCGTTCAGCCTCAGTTCCATCGATTTCCTGGGTCATTGCGTTACCCAGCATGATGCGGTCCCGCTCCCGGACAAGATGGAGGTCATTCGCCAGTTCCCGGGGCCTTCCACGGTGCGAGGGTTTTGTTTGGGATCCAAAAGAGGACTTAACTTCTTCCTCTGCGGAACTAATGTATGGTTCTCCGCTCACAGTTCCGGGCGATTTTATTCTTTCAGCGCACGGACAGCAGGAGCCGTCCTCGTCCACACTGCAGCACCTCCATGAGAAGGTGGGCACGCGCTCTCCTGTCCCTACGTCTCACCATGGGGTGCTTCGTCCCCACGTCCCATCTGGTCTCCAGGACTGTCTGTACGTGTTCCTACGTCGTGACGCTCACTGGACGCCGCTGCAGCGGCCGTACGAGGGCCCTTTCCGGGTGCTGCAGACTGGGCCTACCAAGTTCGTTTTGGACAAAGGGGGCCGGCGCGAGACTGTGTCGGTGGCTCACCTTAAGCCGGCCCATTTGGACATCAGTCAACCCGTGCAGGTGGCCCAGCCTCGTCGTCATGGGCATCCTCAATCCCGGCCGCTCCCACCTGTGCCTACGCTGGCCCCTGAGAGTGGATATGTGTTCGTCCCATGTATCATTGGAAATTTGTTGACCCATCTCATCTTCCCATGCACACCTGTAAACCTCAGATGATGGGGAGTTGATGTTTTGAAGAACATTGTAAATGTAGGATATCAACTTCTCTGTATATGCAGTGTAAGAAAATAACTGCAGATGCTGGTACAAATCGAAGGTATTTATTCACAAAATGCTGGAGTAACTCAGCAGGTCAGGCAGCATCTCAGGAGAGAAGGAATTGGTGACGTTTCGAGTCTGAAGAAGGGTCTCGACCCGAAACGTCACCCATTCCTTCTCTCCTGAGATGCTGCCTGACCTGCTGAGTTACTCCAGCATTTTGTGAATAAATACCTTCTCTGTATATGCATGTCTATTCAAACATTCGTCAAGTTTATCTGGACTTGCAGTGTTGTAGTGTTGCATGTACGTTTTCACATAGTCCTTAACCTGAAGATATCTGAAAAAACTATTCATATTCAAATCATATTTCACCCACAACTCTTGGTCAGTGAAACCAATGCTCCACATTAGATAATGGTATTCTTCTTTTTTTTTTTTTTTAAGTTCCTGCATTTCATTTTTGTTTTAACAATAACATTTTTACAGTTAGATTGATTGATCTCCATAGCAAAGCCAATTGAAAAGTAACTTTTCAATTCCTATTATCTCCACATTTATGGTAGAAATCTCCTGCTTACCCAACCCTCAGCAATTTCAGATTTATAGACACTATTTTATGCCGTAAGAGCACATTCATCCTTATTATCAGAGGGTCTTGATGTACAATTGCGAACAGTCGTGCAACTTTGTGTGGTATGCCATGCAATATCGGGCTTACTTCAACAAGGTTTCCTGTTGTTCGAATCCAGAACAAAAGAAAATTGTTTGGAGCCATTAATAAAAGACATTTACTGGCAAAAACCTAAATAGAAAGTTGTGTGAATAACTGGGAGCATAAAGAACATTGCATTATTTCTTCACATACGGGGCTATAGAAAGCCCAATACGAGTAGTGCTAGTTACTGGCCACATTTCTCGACAAGTAATCCAGAGGCCGGAACTAACAGTCTGGAGAAAGTTCACATCCAGACCATGCAGCTCAGAAATTTAAATTTCAGTCAATTCAACATGCAATTGATAAAAAATGAAAATGCAACATTGTCGTGAACATTGTCTCACTAGCGCTTGCTGGTGAAAGGTCTCTATCATTTCATTCTTTGGCCAATGATTCAGAAGTATAGTGATGAAATTGCCTGTTAACTGCTCTCCAAAGTAACTTAGAGACTTTCATGTTGACCTTGGCACCAGATTTTGATAAGGCAAAATCATTCACCACCCAATCGACCTTGCAAAGTCCTCCTCAGAAGTATCAGGCGACTGGTGCTGGTCTGGAAATCAGAGGCCAACAGATGGTCCAAGTCACATCTTAAAAATACATATTGAAAACATATTGAAAATATCAGTCTGAAGAAGGGTTTCAACCCAAAACGTTACCCATTCCTTCTCTCCAGAGATGCTGCCTGTCCCACTGAGTTACTCCAGGATTTTGTGTCCATCTTCACATATTGAAAATCTACTTTACAGCCAATATCCCCAAAATTCATCACAATCTATGGTTATGTCCTGTGCTAATGAACCACCTGAACTGGCAGCATTCTGGCATGCAGCCAGGAGAGCATTCTCCCAAGGATCCTCAATACTGCCACTAGACTTCACAAGTTACCTACCATGAATGCAGACAAGCAAGGAAACCGACTGAGCAATATCTACCATACTCCCATAGTTGACAAATCAGAACTATGCTAAATTAAATAAGACTGGAGGCACATGTAGCAAAGGCACAGAATGCAATCTGGTTAGAGTCAGAGTAAACACTAAGGAAACAGATCCTTTGGCCAAACTTGCCCTAGTTTGTATTATGGGCTAGCCCTATTTGCCTGCATTTAGCCCTTAGCGCTCTTAACCCAATTCATATATATGTCCAAATGTCCTTTGAAAGTCATAATTGTATCTATTGTATTATAATTGTAGCTATTCTATAGCTTCCTCAGGCAGCTCATTCCAGACATGGACTGCCCTCCGAGTGAAAACTTTGAGATCACCATTAAATCTCTCCTTTCATCTTAAGCCTCTGCCCTCTAAGTTTAGAATTCCCTTTCCAGCGAAAAAGAGTAAGCAATTACTTTCTCCATGCCCTTCATGATTTTGTGCACTCCAATAAAGTCACCCCTCAGCTTCCCACACTCCAAAGAACAAAATGCAAATCCACAACCACTCCCATTATTTGATGCCTGCAAGTCCTAGTGACATCCTGGTGAATCTCTTCTTGACATTCTTCCAACAACTGATATGTACATAGTACATCAAGATCTCACTAATAGCTAGCATAGCTGCATTGCAATGTCCCAACTTGTGTACTCAATACCCTTCCCCACAAAGGCAAGCATGTCAAACACCTTTCTCACCACCATGTCCATCTGAATCAGCACTTTCAGGGAATACATAATACAGAGAATAGCAAGCACAGGAACTGGCCCTTTAGCCCACAAAGCTTGTGTCAAACATGTCTAGGTGAACTGATCTCATCTGCTTGCATATATGATCCATCTTCCTCTATTCCCTGCAATTCCATGCACCCATCTAAAAACCTCAAATGCCTCTCTCATATCTGCCTCCACCACCACCCCTGAAAATGTGTTCCTGGCCACCACCACTGTAAAAAAAAAACTTGCCCCGCACATCTCCATTAAACTTTCTCCCTCTTACCTTATAGCTATGCCCTCTAGTGGTGGTCAAGAGTCAAGAGTGTTTTATTGTCATGTGTCCCAGATAGAACAATGACATTCTTACGCTGCAGCACAACAGAATATGTAAACATAGTACACTGTAAATATAATGAGATAATTATAATGAGGCATGTCACCTTACTCTTCTTGGGCACTGGTATTATTGATGCCTTCTTAAAACAGGTGGGAACCTCAGACCTCAGAGTGAGGTTCCAACTGTCTACCCTATCTATGCCTCACAATTTTATATATTTCTATCAACTATCCCCTCAACCTCCAGCGTTCCAGAGGAAAAAATCCACGTCTATCCAACCTCTCCCTGTAGCTGAAACCATCTAATCCAGGCAACATTCTGGTAAACCACCTCTGCACTCTCTCCAAAGCCTCCACATCTTTCCTCTAATGGGGTGACCGGAACTGCACGCAATACTCCAAATGTGGCCTAACCAAAGTCCTATGGAACTGCATCATGACTTCCTGAATTTTATATTCAATGCCCCTAGCAATGAAGGCAAGCATACCATATGCAACCTGTACTTCTAGATCTCAATGTTCTACAACACTCTTTGATGAGTCTGGGTGACTTTGATGCACCAAGAATGCATTGGAGCATTACCACTGATCAAGTGACCATGTCATTACCAGGGCTGATCAAACACAAGAGGGATACACCTACACCATTGTCATTGTCATATTCCAAGTAGTACATACATCAATCCATGACTGCCTTGATAGAAACAACTATTGCAGATCCTTTATGGAGACAAAAATCCTGTCTTCATACCAAAGTTAACATTGTGTTGCGTGATGCTACTATAATTCTAAATTGATCCATTAGATCTTATGAGCCATCAGTAACAAAAATAATATTCCACCACAATCAGAAACTTTTGCAACCCAACATATCCTTCCCTTCACCAATAAGGGACAAGGCCTGGCAGAATGATCGGGCATGCAGAAGGACATGCCATGAGCAGTGTCAGGTGCATGTACATATGGCACAATGGCGCATCAATAGAGATACTGCCTTACAGCGCCAGGGACCCGGGTTCGATCCTGATTACAGGTATTATCTGTACGCAGTTTTTACATTTTCCCTGTGGGTTTTCTCCGAGTGTTCCAGTTTCATATCCACATTCCAAAAACATGGAGGTTTGTAGGTTAATTGGCTTCTGTAAATTGTCCCTAGTCTGTAGGATAGAATTTGTGTAAGATTGATTGCTGGCCTGCATGGCCTCGGTGGGCCAAAGTGTTTCCATGCTGTATCTCTAAACTAAACAAAACATACAAAGTTGGCAAAACTGTCCGGGACATGTATTCAACAGCCATTAAGAACATGTAATAGAAAGAGCTAAGCAATCCAAACTGATAATATCAAAGATCAATTCTGCCATGGTCTATAAGAAATGGTGACAGACAATTAAATGGCTGATGGGGAGCAGCATCCAGGAATATACCCATCCTCAAAGACTGACACTAACACCTGATTTGCAAAAGTTGAGGTAATGCATTCATAACCAGAAATGTTGATGATACATTCTAAAAGACAGTTTTCTTTCAATAAGTCACAAAAAGGATAAATTCAATTCAGCTCATTACACGTTCAGATAAAGGGTTTTTGACTGGAAACATTTGCTTTTGTTTCCAAAGTTGTGACCCCCCCTTGCCCCCCACCCCATTATAGCTGTTCAGGTTACAAACATTTTTCCCTCAAAGAATTCACAAAATACCCCAAAATTTGAGTTAAAATTCACTCTTCCAAAACTTGTAAAAATAAGTATATTAACAAATTTTGTTTTAAAATGCATTTCTTGACACATGCACAGATGACAAGGCCACTTGTAATGGAAAAGTCATGATAGGGACCGTTTCTGGGAATGCAACACCCCCTTCCACATAATGCAGGGGTCACCTGCATTCTAGCCAATTACAACCACGATTTTATGCAGGGAATCTATACTAGATTACACTATGCTATAACATGCTTTTTGATGAATCACACTTAGAGTGACGTTCATGCACCAAGAGTGGCATTGAAGCAGCAACACTGACCAGATAGCCATGTCTTTATCAGGATAGAAGATGTGAATGGTCATGCTATTAAGTGGCAATTATCAACAACATATTTTCCAATACACTAATTAGGTTCAACCAAGACTCCCGATTTCAAAACAGACTTGTCCATACATAAACTAAAAAGGAATTCCACAGGTGAGGCAAGAGTGACATAAAGGCAGCATTTTAGTGAATGCAGCGTGAAGGACCACTGTTAAGATTAAAACAATAGAAATTTGAATGAAACCACTCCTAAATTAAAATAATTGTGGTTGATGGAGGCCAATCATCTCAAAATCAGAGCACTGCTACAGTAACTCGGCGATACAGCGCTTTTGGTCGAATTACTTCCGTTACTTCATTAACTACCTTACATCACAAAAACAAGGACATCTGTTTATGACTGAGCAATGTTTAATTCCATTTGCAACTCAGCAAATTACACAATCCATGACTGCATACAGCAGGACTTTGACTACATTCAGGCATGGGCTGCCTGCAGCAAATAACATCCTTATCACATTAAAAACTAGGCAATGGTCAAACGTCAGGAGGGCAGACTCTACCAAAAATTAACAAAGTTGGATTATTCCATCTGGTTCTGGACACTTGAAGGCTTCTGAAGGCTAGCGTGGATAACTAAGAGAGACAATTGAATAGAGGCGACTTTTCCATGGATGGATAAATGTTGGGGCTGTTGTTCTACAGATGAGGAGACTTAATATGCTTTTAAAATCATAAAGAACTTTAAGAAATTATTTCCTCGAGAATCCAATTATCTGCACTTGATATTACCATTAGTGGGTCACCAGAAACAATTGGACTTGTCTCAAATGTTGTGGCTATTGATTTTCTAAATCCTTTTTTCAAAAGAAGAAATGCTAGTAGTGTGTTGGAACACGTTTAATGCCAAGCAAGGTGAGTGAGCTCTAATAGTATTTAGGCTCAACTCCATTCAGGTAAAAGCAGTCTGTCAGATCGTCATTCTATCCATTGCTCTAAACTCCATTCACTACCAGTACATTATAATTGCAGTCTGTTGTATCTGCAAAATGCAGTGATTACTTGTCTAGGCAACTCTAGCATCACTTGCCAGAACTTCTATCATGGAGTCCAAGTACAGCAGACACTGTCCCGCTGAGTTACTCCAACATTTCGTGTCTACCTTAGGAAGTCCAACTCTACTCATCCAAAACCTCCATGAAACCAGACACACAGGACTACAGAATATAGAAGGCAAGTCACCAGTCTCTCGAAAGCAAGTAGGAATGAACAATAAATACTAGTCTTCCCACTGCTCTGTGCATATGGTAAACAAATAAGATCACAGATAAGAGAGCTTGTGTGCAAAAAAAAATCTTGGAAGGTAAGAGAGATTAATAATCCACAGGCTCCTGGGTACAAAATTCATGAAGATACAATATGCCAAAATGTAATACAACTTAGCTGGTGTATTTTGTCTGATTCTGAACATGCAGGAAGGCACAAATGGGTAAAGATATAAATGAATATGGAACAGGGATTATCACATTTTTAAATTGAATTGAATACATTTTATTAGCCAAGTATGTATACATACAAGGAATTTGCCTTGGTGCTTTGCTCGCAAGTAACAACACGACATACAGTAAACATTTACATGAACATGAACATTTTAAATAATGGAAACCATTTCCATTGGCAGGTTTGAGGCATTTAGCAAAAGATCCAGAAGCTATGGGGAAAAACTACACAAGGTAAGAACTCATAATGCACTGCCTACAGTCCAACTGCAGCTCCCAGTACTGTATGTGTAGAGAAAGTCATGAAGTGGAACTAATAACCAACCTCAAACCATTTTTGTAGATTCAATTATTATTTATGCTTGGGAGTAAAGCCTACTCTACAAATTGCTTTAGTCAGAAGAGTGTCACCTATTCATGGTCTCCTGATATCCTGCCTGACTTGCTGAGCTGCTCCAGTACTTTGTGATTTTTTTTTCTAAAAATGGCTTCATGTACTCTAAGTGTGGAACGGGAAAGAAAAGCGTGGGTCACCATCCAGCAAACGCTACCATGAAGGACCGAGGAAAGAATCATCTTTGAATGAATTCCTACAGAATTGAATAACTGGGGCGTTCAACTCGCCGACGAAACCAAATAAGTAAAGTCATAAGAAGGGTCTCGACCCGAAACGTCACCCATTCCTTCTCTCCCGAGATGCTGCCTGACCTGCTGAGTTACTCCAGCATTTTGTGAATAAATCGATTTGTACCAGCATCTGCAGTTATTTTCTTATAAGTAAAGTCATAATGTACAATCACAGAGACAACACGAGCAGGGCAATAAAAAGTTAGTTATTGAACTACAATAACTGTAGTTTGAACTACAAACTAATTTCATGGTAATAATTCACGCGGTTAGGGGAATTAATGCCTAATTGACATTGAACATATATTGATTTCATTCATGCCGGTTAAAACCCTTTTCCAAAGCACACCAGCACCAAAAGAGCGGCGCAATTCCGAGCATCGGATCAGAAAATCCAAGTCTCAAATAATGTTGCCTTCAAATGAAATTTCTTCGGCTTCCAACATGTCCTTTTACAAATTAAGCTCAGCGTAAAAGACATATTAAAAAAGATCGAAAACAGCGTGTTAATAAGTCTGAAGAGGTGTCCCGGAGCATAACGTAGCCGATGTATGTTCTCAGGAGATGTTGCCTGACCCGCTGAGTTACTCCAGCACCGCGTCTGCTTTAATAAAACAGCATTTGCAGTTTCTTGTTTCTACTTATTCAAAATATTGTTCAGTACTCCTAACATTGTTGCCACTTGTTGACTCTGAACGTTGCAGTTGCTGGAAAGCATGTTGGCTCAACGTCGACTGTGCAACAGAGAACCTGTAGCTTAACGGGACAGCTGCTGTTCACCAGCAGCATCGATCTCCAGATAATACAACCTGCACAACTCCTCGCAAGTTGCATTGATGTTATACAGTGATGCACTCTCCTAGTGGAGTGCACACTTTGTTACGGGTGACAATGCAAACATATTTTGCGGTGTGCAATCATGGACCGACTGTAAGATTACCTGGTGGCAGGGATGGGGACTGTCGCCTAGGGAACTCTCTTCCCCCCCCCCCCCATCCCGTGCAGGTGCAGGAACATGGCGCCAGCGCGGCGCACCACCTGTTACAAGCACTAAGTAAACTCTTGTTTATCGCCCCGCAGTTCGGGCGAGCGGTGCTTTGCACGGAGCGGGAGGGCGATGATGCAGCTGCTACTGTTTCATGAGCGCTGAGTTTGATTTTTTTTTAAGAGGGTCTCCGGCCACCGGGTTCGTGTCGAGCCGTGAACTGGCGCCGGGCACACTCTTTCCCCCAACGCTCACTGCCCGCGGCTCCAGTGGCCGGAGACGGCTCCGTCCGCGCCTGCCCGCCTGCCTGGCCGCCCGCGCACTTACCGGCTGCCGCTCGCGCTCCGCCTCGCGCCGCTGCCGTTGACGCCGCCGCCGCTCGCGCTCCTCCGGTACTTTTTTCCGCCCGTCGCCTCGTCCCGTCCAAGCGCGCGCGCTCCCACCCCTCGCCCCTCCCTCCTCTACTGACGTCAGCGAGAACGCGTGCCGAACTACCCAGAGCACGGGGGGGGGGGGGGGGGGGAAGAGAAGGGGGTGAGGGAGGGGAGAGAAGGGGTTGGGGGTGAGGGAGGGGAGAGAAGGGGTTGGGGGAGGGGAGAGGGGGTTGGGGTATGAGGTTGGAGGTGAGGGACGGGCGAGATGGGGTTGGGGGTGAGGGAGGGGAGAGGGGGTTGGGGGTGAGGGATGAGGTTGGGGGTGAGGGAGGGGAGAGATGGGGTTGGAGGTGAGGGATGGGTTGAAGGGAATGGGGGTGAGGGAGGGGAGAAATGGGGGCGAGGGAGGGGAGGGATGGGTTGAAAGGGGGTGAGGAAGGGAATGGGGAGAGACAGGAATGGGGGTGAGATGGGGTGAAGGAGAAAATGGGGGTGAGAGAGGGGAAAGGGGAATGGGGGTGTGGGTTGAGAGACGGGAATGGGTGTGAGGGAGGGGAGAGACGGGAATGGGGGTGAGGGAGGGGAGAGACGGGAATGGGGGTGAGGGAGGGGAGAGAGAAAGGGGAACGGGGAGGAGGAGGAGAGGAATGAATGGAGAGGGTAATGGAGGGGGGAGGGGTTGGAAATGAGGGGGAGGGAATAAGGGTGGGAATGGGGAGAAGACAATGGGTGGAGAGGGAAATGAATGGGGAAGAGGGGAATGAAAGTGAAGGAGAGGAGTGTGGGGTGAGAGGGGATTGGGGCAGATAGAAATGGGGGAGAGGAGAGTGAAATGGGGAGTAGGAAGGAGGGAATTTTGAGTCAAGATTGTAGTCATATACACAAGCATGGTGAGGTGCAACAAAATAGAACACGTCCATGTTTGTGCAAGAGGTGGCCCATAATATTCCATTGCCAAGGTAGGATTGGGGTTTAGTTTAGTTTAGAGATACAGCGAAGAAGCAGGTCCATTGACACAGTGAGCCTATACCAATCATAGATCACCGAAATTTACAGAGGCCAATTTACATACAAGCCTGCACATCGTTGGGATGTGGGCGGAAACCGGAGCACCCATAGAAAATCCCACGTGGTCACAGGAGGAACGTGCAAACTCCATACAGACAGCACCCAAGATCAGGTTTGAACCGGGTCTCTGGTGCTGTGAGGCAGCAGCTCTACCAGCTGCTCCAACATGCCAGTTGTGTCTGAAAAACATCACCTACACACGTTCTCCAGTTATGTTCCCTGACCTGTTGAATTCCTCCAGCACCTTGTCTTTTTTGTAAACCAGCATCTGCAGTTCCTTGTTTTTCCTTAGGGTTGTACAGGTCAGTGAGAAGAGAGGACACCCCAGATGGTGAGGATGATAGATGCTGCCTTCTCAAAGCACATTTCATGTAGATGCTTTCGATAGTGGGGTGGGCTGTGCCCATGATGGACAATATCACTGTTGTTAGACGAATAACGGCTAATGATACAGAGTACATGAAACAATTCGATAATCTGATGCAATTGTGCCAGGTACAACAATTTTGTTGTCAATGTATGGAACATCAAATAGTAGATTGTTGACTTCAGGAAAAGGTAGCCAAGGATCCATTAACCTGTCTTCACCTGTTTGGCCAGCACGGTGTCGCAGCGGTAGAGTTACTGCCTTATAGCGCCAGAGACCCGGGTTCGATCCTGACTATGGGTGCTGTCTGTATGAAGTTTTGTACTTTCTCCCCATGACCTGCGTAGGTTTTCTCCGGGATCTCCAGTTTCCTCCCACACTCCAAAGACATACGGGTTTGTAGGTTAATTAGCTTTGGTATAATTGTAAATTGTCCCTTGGGTATATAGGATAGTGTTGGTGTGCGGCAATCGCTGGTCGGCATAGAAGGGCCTGTTTCTGCGCTGTATGTCTAAACTAAACAAAAATAAAATAAACTGACACAATGACTGGAGAGTGCCAACAGCTTCAAGTTTCTGGGCGTGCATATCGCTGAAAATCTGTCCTGAGCCCTACACATTTTTGCAATCACAAACGAAGCTCACCAAAGACTCTACTTCCTCAGAAAATTTAAGGGAATCGGTATTTCGATTAATACTCCATCGAACATCCACAGATGTATAGTAGAGAGCCTACTCACTGGATATATCATGACCTGGTTCAGTAACTCGAATGCCCAGCAAACGCAGGAGGCTGCAGACAGTGGTAGACATCACCCATAAATCCCAGGTGGTGACCTCCCCACATTGAATGGATCTACAAGAGGCATTGCATCAAAAAGGTAGCTAATATCAAAAACCCACACCACTCTGCAACGCCCTTGTCTTGTTACTACCATTGGGAAGAAGGTATAGGAGCCTGGGAACTGTGACCTTCTCGTTCAAGAACAGCTTCTTCCCAGCATCCATCAGGCTCTTGTACACTGCATAACATTAACTATAGTTCTTCCTCAGCAACTATGATCTACTTTGGATAATGTTTTGGTTGCCCCATGCATTTAAAATATGCACAATTATAGCCTGGTTACCTAATAGTGATAATTAATTTATTGTATTATTGAAGTTGTCCTCTAAAGTGTACTCCTATACTTCTTATACCCAAGGAAGGATTTGCTTGAACCTGACTGCCTAAATCTGATATATGCCACTCCATGAAGATATGATGGCAAGAGCAATGGATGATGGAGAATCTTCAGACATTCCTGGCCACTAGTGATGTGAACCAAGGCCATGTGCTCATCCCTACATTGTTTAATATGATGTTCTCTACTCTGTTGACTAATCCTCACCTGATAAAGAATGAATCAACCTTAGAAACAGGATGAACAGTGCTCTTTTTAACCTAAGGAGTCCCAAAATCAAAGTGCAAGAATCCACCAGAAGGGGACTTCTTTGCTGATGACTGTGCACTTAATACGAACTCAGAAGCTGATATGCACAAAAGCTTAGACAAAGTGGCCATGCCTGTGGCAAATTTGGCTCTTACAAAGAGCACAAGGAAAACAGAAATTATGCACCAACCTGCACCAAATACTCCGTGCACAGAACCAAATATCCTAGTGAATGGTCAAATATTTTCAAGTTCACATACCTTGGCAGCATTCTCTCAGTCAACATTAATCACAAAGTAAACAACAGGATAGCAAAAGTCAGCCCAGCTTTTAGAAAACTGAGAAGTAAAGTGTGGAAATAAAGAGGGATCAGTATAAAGACCTAACTGAAGATGTATTGCTGTCATGCCCATCCATTTTCATGAGACATGAACAGTGTACAGCACACATGTTAGAGTGTCTAACCACTTCCACATGACCTGCAAATTATTTCAGTAGTGTAAGACAATAACTGCAGATGCTGGTACAAATCGAATGTATTTATTCACAAAATGCTGGAGTCAGCAGGTCAGGCAGCATCTCAGGAGAGAAGGAATGGGTGACGTTTCGGGTCGAGACCCTTCGGGACAAAGGAAGGATATAGGTGGAGACAGGAAGATAGAGGGAGATCTGGGAAGGGGGAGAGGAAGAGAGGGACAGAGGAACTATCTAAAGTGGGAGAAGTCGATGTTCATACCACTGGGCTGCAAGCTGCCCAGGCGAAATATGAGGTGCTCCAATTTCCGGTGGGCCTCACTATGGCACTGGAGGAGGCCCATGACAGAAAGGTCAGACTGGGAATGGGAGGGGGAGTTGAAGTGCTCGGCCACCGGGAGACCAGTTTGGCCAACGCGGACCGAGCGCAGGTGTTGAGCGGAGCGATCGCCGAGCCTGCGCTTGGTTTCGCCGATGTAAATAAGTTGGCATCTGGAGCAGCGGATGCAATAGATGAAGTTGGAGGAGGTGCAGGTGAACCTCTGTCTCACCTGGAAAGACTGTTTGGGTCCTTGGATGGAGTTTCGGGGGGAGGTAAAGGGACAGGTGTTGCATCTCGTGCGGTTGCAAGGGAAAGTGCCCGGGGATGGGGTGGTTTGGGTAGGAAGGGACGAGTGGACCAGGGAGTTACGGAGGGGAATGGTCTCTGCGGAACGCAGAGAGGGGAGGGGATGGGAAGATATGGCCAGTGGTGGGGTCCCGTTGTAGGTGACGGAAATGTTGGCGGATGATTTGTTGGATCCGCTGGCTGGTGGGGTGGAAGGTGAGAACGAGGGGGATTCTGTCCTTGTTGCCAGTGGGGGGAGGGGAGCAAGCGCAGAGCTGAGGGATGTAGAAGAGACCCTAATGAGAGCCTCATCTATAATGGAAGAGGGGAAGCCCCGTTTCCTGAAGAATGAGAACATCGCTGACGCCCTAGTGTGAAACACCTCATCCCAGGCGCAGATGCGGCATAGATGGAGGAATTGGGAGTAGGGGATAGACTTTTTGCAGGAGACCGGGTGGGAAGAAGTGTAGTCCAGATAGCTGTGCGAGTCAGTGGGTTTATAGTGGATGTCAGTCACTAGTCTGTCTCCTGCGATGGAGATGGTGAGGTCCAGAAACGGGAGGGAGATGTCGGAGATAGTCCAGGTATATTTAAGGGCAGGATGGAAATTGGAAGTGAAGTGTATGAAGTCAGTGAGTTCTGCATGGGTACAAGAGGTAGCACCAATACAGTCGTCGATGTAGCGGAGGTAGAGTTTGGGGATGAGGCCGGTGTACGCCCGGAACAGGGATTGTTCGACATACCCGACAAAGAGGAAGGCATAGCTAGGGCCCATGCGAGTGCCCATAGCTACGCCTCTGGTTTGGAGGAAGTGGGAGGAGTCAAAGGAGAAGTTGTTAAGAGTAAGAACCAGCTCTGCTAGGCGGAGGAGAGTGTTGGTAGATGGGGATTGCAGATCACAGATCAGGTGGGCGGGACACGTTAGAGAAATGTCTGATCGCAGAATAACAAAACCGATTCTTTATGGAGAGCTGACTGCGGTCAAATTATCTCATGGTCTTAGAGCATCCCTAAAATGTTTCTACATTGATGCACAGTATCGTGAACAGCAAGCATTGGATCGTCCTGTTTAGTGTACGCACAAAATGTTTGCTTATAGGAAGATGCTAGAATGAAGTAAGCAAAGATTAAAGGAGAGTCTCAAAACTAAGAATCTCTGTAACTGCAGTATCCCTACACATCTGGCACCAGTGTGGAAGAAACTTTGGAGCCCAGATTGAGTTTTTTAGAGATGATCAAGAAGATTGATGTTCTCTGCACTGTTGACTAATCTCTCACCTGATTAAGAAGAATGATTGTTGACTACTCCCTCACCTGATAAAGAAGAGTGAAAGTTTGCCTACATAAACTTTCACATGCCCATTGACAAGGTACCAGACAGTTCACTGGTCCGGAAAGTTAGATCGCATGGGATCCTGGGGGAGCTCAGCTACCGGATGCCTTGAAAATAGAAGACAAGAGGGTCGTGGAAGAGGGTTTAGTTTCAGACTGGGCCTTGGGTCTGAGGGATTTGAGTTATAAGGAGAGGCTGGATGGTTGGGCCTTTTTCTCTGAAGTGTAGGAGACTGAGAGAGCTAAGCAACTTGCTTGGCATAGACGAATAAACAGGTCCTGTTACTGTGCTGTATAACTTTCTGATTTGATTGGTCCAATCGGCCATCTCCGTGCGGATTACAATACTAAAGATTAGATGAGAATGAATAACGAATAATAACACAAATATGAATCGGTTTAATAATTACAATTGATGGTTATGCCAGCCTGCCTTGTCCATTTCTGCCATCATCCCATCTTCTTCCTGAGTTTTCTCAGTAGCTTTTTTTGCTGCAAGGCTGTTCAATAATTTCAAGAAGTTAGACACAAAATGCTGGAGTAACTCCGCAGGTCAGGAGAAAAGGAATAGATGATATTTCGGGTCGAAACCTCTCTTCAGACAGAGAGTAAAGGGAGAGGGAAACTAGAAGTATGAAAAGGTTCAGCACAATTCAGAGCAGGCACAGATGATCAAGGAAAGGTGGAGCCCACAACAGTCCATTGTTGATGTGGAAGAGGTGATATCGAAGGAATATATAGATAGAAACAGTGGAACAGGCAGGGCGATTATCGTAGGGGAGGGGCGGAGAGAGAGGGAATGCAGAGGTTACTGGAAATTAGGAAAATCAATATTCATACCACTGAGAGCTGCCCAAGCGAAATATGAGATGCTGTTTTGTCCAATTTGCGTGTGGCCTCACTCTGACTGTGGAGGAAACACTGGACAGAAAGGTCTGTGTGGGAATGGGATGGGGAGCAACCGGGAGATCGTGTGGGCCAAGGGCGACTAAGCATAGGTGTTCAGCTAAACAATTGCTCAGTTTGCGCTAGGTCCTGCCGATATATAGAAGTCCACACCAAGAACAACGGATAAAGTAGATGAGGTTGGAGGAGGTGCAAGTGAACCTCTCCTAACCTGAAAGGACTGTCGGGGTCCCTGGATGCAATCGAGAGAGGAGGTGCAGGAACGGTCTGTGCAGAGAGCGGAAAGGGGTGGAGATGGAAAGATGTGACTAGTGGTGGGATACTGTTAGAGGTGGCGAAAATGTTGGAGGATTTTGTGCTATATGTGACCGCTGATGGGGTGCAAGGTGAGAACTAGAGGGATTCTATCCCTGTTGCGACTGGGGGGGGGGGGAGGGGTGAGCAAGAGTGGAGCTGCGGGATACTGAGGCAACATGTATGAGTGCCTCTTCTATGATAGAAGAGGGGAACCTCTGTTCCTTAAAAAATGAGGACATCTCGGATGTCCTGTTATGGAACACCTCATCTTGGGCGCAGATGCGGCAGAGATGGAAGAATTGGGAGTGGGGATCGAGTCTTTGCAGGAGGCAGGGTGTGAAGAAGTGTATTCTAGATAGCTGTCGGAGTCAGTAGGTTTGTAATAGAGTTTCGACCCAAAACGCCACCTATTCCTTTTCTCCAGAGATGCTGCCTGATCTGCTGAGTTACTCCAGAATTTTGTGTATATCTTCGGTGTAAACCAGCATTTGCAGTTCCTTCCCACACAAACTCTCATTTCATATAATCTTGGAGGACAACCTCAAATAGCCTTGGTTTGGAGAACCCAGATGTTTACTGCGGTTGCTTGAGATGGCATAGTGAAGTTTTATCTAATGAGTACTGATTGAGTGTCTGAGAGAAAGGAAGCAGTATCTCTCCATTTGAGCCAATGCCATTCTCAGGATGTTGCAAATTCAAACTGCAGGACAACTTTGAAACAGCATCAGCATGGCAGCCATATATGATTTCATAGCAGGATATTGGGTTGCAATGGAAACGATTGGAATTGTCAGAGATAGCTTGATTAGAATAGACCTTAGGAACCTTTTTTCATAGTCTCAACATGAGCAACTGACATCCCTGCTAATTAAGAAAGAAACCCAGAAATTCTGTTGGGAACCAGCCAATAACTATAACTTAAAAACAGGTCACATTGCTTTTGGAGAGATCTTGCTGTTTACAAATTTGCTGCTATGTTTCCAATATTATATTGTGACAATAGTTTATTGGTATTGGTTTATTATTGTCACGTGTAATGAAATACAGTGAAAAACTTTGTTTTGATTGCTATCCAGGCAGATTATACCAAATAGGGTACAATCAAAGCTCAGAGATTTTGAAAGGCAATATTTAAATACAAGATGTTAGACCGTCACATGAATATGCAGGGGATGGAAGGGTAGGGAGCACGTGCAGTCAGAAGAGATTAGTTGAACTTAGCATAATGTTCAACACAAGCATCGTCGGTCCAAGGGCCTGTTCTTGTTCTGTACTCTTCTGTTTTTCCCTTTCTTTAATCTTAGAATATGATGTAAATGACGTTTAAAAATTTGTTGCTTGGAAGAGTAAAATGTTTGTGTGCTTATTTGTTATTAGCTTATTGTTAAATGGTGGGGTAAGTAGAGAAATTTACTTGAATTTTTCCTCAAATTGTCAGACAGTTAGCTGATGATTACTTAATAACAAGACCCATTTTTCTTTCACAATGTAAAGTAAAAGGAAAACATATTATAGGGTGATGACTAATTATTTTCTAGGCTGAAAGGCAAAGAAACTGGACAAGTGTCCAGTGTTATGATGAAAGGTTCATTGGTATAAAGCATAATCCTTAACATATCAATAGTTCATTGTTAGTTCTCACAGAAGTATGCCTCAGCCCATATTAACATTTCATTATATTGATGCTTATTTCTGCTGCCTCTACTGAAATAACATAAAGCTCAATAAGCATTTTATTAACTTTATTTTGGTATGTTCATCTCTCAGCTGCATTAGTAGATATTTCATGAGGAAGTTTATGTTACGATGAGCTTTCACATTTCTTACAAAGTATTTCAAATGTATTTAAATAGCTGAAAGTAATGTACCTTTATAGCAGACAAGCACAGAAATTGAATTGGCCAATCATTTCTCATGTGCAAGTTGGGCAACAATTAATTTAATTTGGAGAAATTACCATAGCAATCGTTAATAGTTAAAATCATGCCCATGGGTAAACCAGACAGAGCCCTCCCAATGCACTGTTCATGTCAAGCATGCTTGGTGTATTGATATCAGACTTGTACCTCATGGCATCATTGTTCATATGCTGCCTACTTCTGCCCTGACACCATAAAAAATAGAAATCCCATCCAACATAAGTTGGTTATGTTCATTCCATTTAAATGGATGCTCTATCAATGCTGGTAAACCTGATCGAGTAGCTTTAGAACTGACTACAAGCTGCACAAGTACTTTCCAAAGTTCAAAGATTATGCTATAATTAAGTGCTCTTTTCAACATGCAGCTGAAAGATGTACTCATTCATAGAGTCATCGAGTCATACAGCATGGAAACAGGCCATTTGGCCCATCACATCTATGTCGACTAGTGGGAACTCATCTGTATTAATCTCATTTTCCAGCACTTGGCCCATGAACATCTTTGCCTAAGTGATTTAAGTGCTCATCTCGACCCTTCTCAAATACTGTCAGCAACTCTGCTTTCACCACTCTCTCTGGCAGTGCAGACATGGTATTCGACACTGGATGATAAAGGTTTCCTTCAGATCCTCTCTACATCTCTTTATCCTTACCTTAAATTTACATTCTCCAGTTTTATTCACCTCTGATAAGAAGAAAGATTTCCCACGGTGTACCCCATGAATATCCTTCATAATTTGATACATTCCAGTCATGTCCCCTCTTAACGTCCTCCGCTCCCAAGGAAATTATGCCTAACCTCTCCAGTCCTTCATCAAGTAGTGTCACTGCTGGCATCAAACACAGCTGAGAATGAAAGGTAACTTAGGGTGGATCAGGAAACACTAGTTAGGAAACAAAAACTGCCTCAAAATGAACAGTCCCTCCATAAGTTAAGGTATTGTCCGATTCACCTCTACCCCATTGCTGACATTGAACCTAGCCTATAGAATTGAAGCGGCATAATGCTGAGAACTACAGTATATCCTGAACTGTGTCTTCCCCTTTGATCTTGGGTTTGAGTTGATTGTATTTATGTATGGTATTATCTGATCTGATGGAATAATAAAAACAAAACTTTTCACTCTGCCTCGGTTCACATGACAATAATAAATCTAAAACTAATTTTTTGACCATGCTGGATGAATGTCAGGGAGTAACTACAATCTGTCCTGATAACATATCACTGACTGAATCTTTGAGCCAGTAACTGAAATGGCTCACTGTAACCATTTTCAATTGTTTTCAACTCATATGTTGCGATAGCATGAAATATATTTCTGCATTGTTTGAATGAGTTGGTATTCTTAGATCTGGAGGATCTCAAGCTGCATCTCTGGATGGAAATGAACAAACGATGTTCTGATTCAGGATTCTGCCTCAGACTGAAGAATTCCCTCCATATCTTTTTTGCCAGGACAATCTTTCTGGCAGAGATTACAATTGGATGTTAGCTTTATCCATAGCATTGTATGTATGCTAAACATACGTATAATTGGTTTGGTGGTTCAATAAAACATGAAATCTAATTTGTAGCACATCACCAATGCTAATTTTAGAAAATCACCATTTTCCAAACACAAGAAAAACTCCGTCAAAATAGTTTTCATTCTCAATGTTCAATATCAAACTGGTAAATGGGAAAGGAGAGCCTTGCCTGCATAGGTGAGGAAGCTGTTTTCTAACATACAGAAAGTTTTAAGGTATCATATCAAACTAAGAGTATAAAATCATTGATAACAAACACTAATCAATGAAAAGAAAATAGAGCATAGCGTATAGTCTAAATTAATTCCCCCCCGCATGAATAGGTAATTCTGATTGAAATCGCGTTATAACCTATTCAGCCATATAATGCATATAATGTTCCCTGCTTCATCACTTGCGTCACATACAATTTATGTTGTGAAAACGTGTTGCAGCAGAACTACCTGTAGTTTTTATTACATCTATAATCTGTGTTCAATTTGAATCTGTCTAGATGGCACAAAACTAGTCAGGGATCACAGAACACCACAACCCAGAGCTCTTAAAATATTATTCAAATTAAACAAGCACGACAAATGATTACTGAAGATATGATGTGAAATATTTCAAACTCTTGTATGACAATATAACCTCAACATTCTGTACTTGCAAAGATTTAATCTGAATGGTAAACATGACATATACACATATTGTCAAGAGTGATTTATTGTCATGTGTCCTGAAATGGAATAATGAAATTCTTACTTGCAACAGCAAAATAGATATGGAAGCCAACAGATATAAATACGTACCTCTTTCTGACTGTATGGATGATTAAAGTTCCCGTGAAAGCTTTTATTTAAATGTAAATATTTCTCACACCATGACACTGTACTGACAATCAACTCTGTTCACAGCTCAATAGACAATAGACAATAGGTGCAGGAGGTGGCCATTCGGCCCTTCGAGCTAGCACCGCCATTCAATGTGATCATGGCTGATCATTCTCAATCAGTACCCTGTTCCTGCCTTCTCCCCATACCCCCTGACTCTGCTATCCTTAAGAGCTCTATCTAGCTCTCTCTTGAATGCATTCAGAGAATTGGCCTCCACTGCCTTCTGAGGCAGAGAATTCCACAGATTCACAACTCTCTGACTGAAAAAGTTTTTCCGCATCTCAGTTCTAAATGGCCTACCCCTTATTCTTAAACTGTGGCCCCTTGTTCTGGACTTCCCCAACATTGGGAACATGTTTCCTGCCTCTAACGTGTCAACCCCTTAATAATCTTATACGTTTCGATAAGATCTCCTCTCATCCTTCTAAATTCCAGTGTATACAAGCCTAGTCGATCCAGTCTTTCAACATATGATAGTCCCGCCATTCCGGGAATTAACCTAGTAAACCTACGCTGCACGCCCTCAATAGCAAGAATATCCTTCCTCAAATTTGGAGACCAAAACTGCACACAGTACTCCAGGTGCGGTCTCACTAGGGCCCTGAACAACTGCAGAAGGACCTCTTTGCTCCTATACTCAACTCCTCTTGTTATGAAGGCCAACATTCCATTGGCTTTCTTCACTGCCTGCTGTACCTGCATGCTTCCTTTCAGTGACTGATGCACTAGGACACCCAGATCTCGTTGTACGTCCCCTGTTCCTAACTAGACACCATTCAGATAATACTCTGCCTTCCTATTCTTACCACCAAAGTGGATAACCTCATACTTATCCACATTAAACTGCATCTGCCATGCATCCGCCCACTCACACAACCTGTCCAAGTCACCCTGCAACCTCATAGCATCTTCCTCACAGTTCACACTACCACCCAGCTTTGTATCATCTGCAAATTTGCTAATGGTACTTTTAATCCCTTCATCCGTCATTAATGTATATTGTAAATAGCTGCGGTCCCAGCACCGAGCCTTGCGGTACCCCACTAGTTACTGCCTGCCATTCTGAAAGGGACCCATTTATCCCCACTCTTTGCTTTCTGTCTGTCAACCAATTTTCTATCCATGTCAGTACCCTACCTCCAATACCATGTGCTCTAATTTTGCCCACTAATCTCCTATGTGGAACCTTGTCAAAGGCTTTCTGAAAGTCAAGGTACAACACATCCACCGGCTCTCCCCTTTCAATTTTCCTAGTTACATCCTCAAAGAATTCCAGAAGATTAGCTCCTCGGTAAATTGCTGAAATGTGTTCCGAATTCTCTTTTTCTCATAATTCAAAGATCACACCCATGACAACTTCATTAACTTAATCTTCCCTTTGATTGTAGCATCTTCATCCTGTTGCCTGCTGCAAAACCATGACATTGCATTTTGGAAAATTTAATGTCAAGCCATTAGCACAGTAAAAGATCTTGGATGGGGAAGTCTGGTCTTATGAATATTCTGACAGGTTGGTGAATAAATTTTATTTTAATGTTTAGCACTTTGATGGCATTGCCACATTTCAGGGGTCCAGACAAAAGATTATATTGTTATAAACAAATGCTTCAGGATTTCTTATTAGTTTATAACCTGTTTGAAAAATTAATCACTGACTTTTTTGGTTCTTTGCAGCGTGTTTGTCAAATTATAGGACTAATCTTTTTTGTTCACCATGAGTTAAGCATTTCCTGCTGCATGTATCTAATTAGATCATTCCTGTTCTTGCCGCCTTTTGGTAACAACAACTAACCTGTTTTCAGAACGTGCCGTGGAGTGTTGACTGCACATTATGTTCTCCAAAATTTCCTTCAAAATGTAATGTATTGCTTTAAACCATACACATTTTGCCTTTTGTCACTATTGTTTAGATGTAAGAAAGCATAAAGATGGTTTGGAATGTGCCAGTGAATAGAAGCTTTATTCTACAATGGCAGAAATATGTGATGTTGCCGTTGATGATAGTCTTGCCAAAAAATTTAAAAACGATAAACTCGACATGCATTCAAATGACAAAGTCCCATAGAATAAAGTGCCATTTTCAAATTCTACTTTGCAGGAACATAAACAGTAATACACACTTTTTCTCCCAGTGATGCATCCTGGTGCCTGAAGGCTACAGTTGTTTGATATATGAATCATACGAGAATTTGCACGCAACCATTAAATACTGCAATGCAGCTGTTGTGATGTCATTATATTAAACAAAAAAATCCTTTAATTTGATGGAATTGGGTCATGCAAAGAATACTCCTCTAAAGTAGGTGCCCATCCCTCCTTCTTACTTTTGACCAGAGCCTTGATTTCTCTCATCATCCAAGCTTTCTTACGCCAACTTACCTCGCCCTTCTCTTTAACAGGAACATGCGGATCCTGGATTCTGGTCAGCACACTTTTTAAAACATCCTAATTTCAGGACGTTCCTTTTCCTCCAATCAATTTGGGCAAGTTTCTGTCTAATACCTTCAAAGTTGGCCTTGCCTCAATGTAGAATTTTAACTCATGGGCCCGCCCTGTCTTTATCCATAACTATCTTAAACCTAATAGAACAGTGGTCGCTGATGCCAAAAGACTCATCCATGAACACTTCATTCACTTGCCCCTCCCAATTTCCTTAGTCTAGGAAGTCTGCCTTTCCTCAGGCCCTAGAAATATGTAGGGCCCTCTGCATATTGCTTGAAGAAACTTTCCTGAACACATTTGACAAATTCTGCCCCATCTCAACCTTTTGCACGATGACATTCCCAGTCAATACTGGGAAAGTTAAAATCCCCGACTGCAACAATGTTTTATGAGTCCTGCAGCTGCTTGCACCTGGCATATTTGCTCCTCTGGCTCAGTGCCAAAGGCATTGATGGGGAAAAATTGTTAGGTATACCCGAGGGGGTATCTTGAAACAGTATGTGGCTAGACTAACCTGAGAAGGGAAAATACTGGATCTTTTGGTGAGAAACATGCCTGTCAAGATGACTGGCGTTTCAGGTGAAGAGCATTTTGGTGATAGGGAGCACAACTCCGTACTTTTTAAGATTGTTTTGAATAGGATAAGTCTGGACTTTGCAGAAAGGTATTAAATTGGAGTCAGGGAAATTGCAACATTATTAGGCATGGGCTTAGTCGAGTACACTGGTGTTAGTTGTTATTGGGTTACTCCACATGTGGGAGTCGTTTAAAGGCCAGTTGTTCAAAGTTTAGGACTGGCATGTTCCAGTAAGGAGGAGGTATAAGGATGGCAATGTAAGGGAACCGTGAATGAACAAAGAGGTTGTAAATTTAATCATAAAGAAAATGGAAGGATATGCAAGATTTAAGGAGATGAAATCAGACAGCATCTTTGAGGAATATAAAACATGGAGCAAAGAACTCAAACAGGCGATAAGAAGGGCCAAAGCGGGCCATAACATGGCTTTGGCATGTCTGAAGAAGGGTCTCGACCCGAAACATCACCCATTCCTTCTCTCCAGAGATGCTGCCCGCTGAGTTACTCCAGCATTTTGTGTCTACCTATGGCTTTGACAAGTTGGATTAAAGAACATTCCAAGTGTTTTCAAACCTACATTTTAAACAAGAGGATAAACAGGGAGAAGCTATGACTGCTCAGGATAGAGGGAGAAATTTGTGGTTGGAGTCAAAAAAGTACTGTGCATCTGTTTTTGCCAAGGATAAGGACAAGGCGGACAGTAAGATCAGTGTGGAGAATACTAAATATGCAAGGGCAGGGTGGCAGAGAGGGGCAGAGGTAGAGTTCCTGCCTTACAGCACTAGGTACCCAGGTTTGATCCTGACTACTGGTGCTGTCGAAGCAGAGTTTGCATATTCTCACTGTGGCCACATGGGCGTCCTCCCACATTCCAAAAACGTGCAGGTTTGTGGGTTAATTGGCTTCTGTAAATTGTCCCATGTGTGTAGGATGAGAAACTGGGATAAAATAGAACTAGTGTATTGGTGACTATTGTCGGCATGCACTAAGTGGGCCAATGGGCCTGTTTCCAGGTTGTACATCTAAAAGTAGAAAACTAAAACTAAAGGGCAGTTTGAGATGAAGGAGCAGGTGGTGTTGGGGCTCTTGAAGACCAATAAGGTAGGTAAATCTCCAGGGCATGATGGGATCTATCCCAGGTTATTGAGAAAGGCAAGAGAGGAGATTGCAGGAGCCTTGATGAAGATCTTTATATCCTCTGTAGCTCCTCTGTAATCCCGGAGGACTCGAGAATAGCCTATACATCTTTGCATCTTCTCTCGTCATTAGCAAGGTCCCAGAGGACCGAAGAATAGCTAATGTTTATTAGCTAATGTTTATTAGCTATTCCTATGTTCCTTAAACATGTTCCTATGTTTAAGAAGGGAAGTGGAAAGAATCCAGGAAATTATAAGATGGCAAGCTTCACATCAGTGGTAAGGAAGCTCGTGGAGAGGATCCTTTGGGATTGAATTTACTCCCGTTTGAGAGAGAATGGGTTTACTAGAGACAGTCAACATGGCTTTGTACACAGCAGGTCATGCCTTACTAGTTTAAAAAACTAGTGGCAAAGGTGATCAATGAGAGTAGGGCCCTTGATGTAGTTCACATGGATTTCAGTAAGGCTTTTGATAAAGCCCATATAGTAGGCAAATCCAGAAGATTAAGTTGAACGGAATTAACAATGACTTTGTCATATGGCTTCTTAACTGGCTTACTGATAGAAGACAGAGTTGTATGGAAGGGCAATATTCAGGCTTGATGTCAGTGACCAGTGGAGTTTAGTTTAGTTCTGAGGTACAGCATGGAAACAGGCTCTTCGGCCCTCCGAGTCCACGGCGATCATTGATCACCCGTTCACACTAGTTCCATGTTATCCCACTTTCCCGACATATTAGGACCAATTTACAGAGGCCAATTAACCTACAGAGCTGTATATCTTTGAGATGTGAAAGGAAACCAGAGCACCTGCAGGAAAACCATGGGTCAATCGAATATGGGCAAACTCCTCGCAGACATAACCCAAGGTCTGGATCGAACCCAGTCTCTGGCAGCGTAAGGCAGTGGCTCTACTAATTGTGCCACAGTGAAATGACTTCTGTTGTTTGTGGTATATACAGTATACACATATACATGACATGGACATAAACGTAGATGAGATAATTGGTAAATTTGCAAATGATACCAAGATTGATGGAGTCATGGAGTAAAGTTGTCAGAGTATACAGCGGGATATAGATCAGCTCCAGAAATAGGTGAAGAAATGGCAGATAGAGTTTAATTTCAGCAAGTGTGAGGTGTTGCACTTTGGAAAGGATGGAGAAGAGGCATATAAGAGTTCGTCTTGGCATCATGTTCAATACAGACTTTGTGGGCCATACATCGAACTGTACCGTTCCATGTTCTAAAGTGTTCTATATACAGTACAATATGTTCTATATGCAATTACGAGAGGCATTGATTGGGTATTCAACCGGAACCATTTTCTCGGGTTGGAAATGTCAAAAACTAGGGGGCATAGCTTTAAGATCAGAGGGGGAAAGTTTAGGGGAGATGCGAAAGGCATGTTTTTTACACAGAATGTCATGGGTGCCTGGAATATGCTGCCATGGGTGGTGGTGGAAGCAGATATGATAGCGATGTTTAAAAGGCTTTTAGAGAGACACATGGAAACGCATGGAATGGAAAGATATGGATCAAAACTAGGCAGGCGAGAACAGTTTCACTTTGCATCATGTTCAGCACAGACATTGTGGGCCGAAATGAATTTTTCTGTGCAGCACTGCACCTTATACTAAAGTGTCTCCATTTATGGAAAAGAGTAGTACAAGTCCATCAGTACATGATAACCACCAAAATTATCAATTAGAGAATTCAGAACTATTCATTAAAAAGGGAAGTGAAAACATGGAGCTCACTAATAAAGAGAATGGTTAAGACAAATAATATTGATGCATTTCCAGTAAGTAAAGCTTCTGAAGCATATTAAGCAGAAAGGAACAGAAGCTCATACTTTGTGCAGCATCAGGTCACAGCGGCAGAGTTGCTGCCTTACAGTGCCAGAGACCCGGGTTTAATCCTGACTATAGGAGCTGTCTGTAAGGAGTTTGCAGTTTCTTCTTGTGACCATGTGGGGTTTCTCAGGGTGCTTGGGTTTCTTCCATATTCCAAAGATGCGCAGGTTTATAGGTTAATTGGCTTCTGTAAATTGTCCCTAGTGTGTAAGATGCCAAACTGAGATAACATAGAACTAGTGTAGCACTTCAACTCCCCCTCCCACTCCCAGTCTGACCTTTCTGTCATGGGCCTCCTCCATTGTCATAGTGAGGCCCACTGCAAATTGGAGGAACAGCATCTTATATACCACTTGGGCAGCTTACACCCAGAGGTATGAACATTGATTTCTCTAACTTCAGATAGTTCCTCTGTCCCTCTCTTTCCCCTCCCTCTTCCCAGTTCTCCCGCTGTCTTCCTGTCTCCAACTACATCCTATCTTGTCCCGCCCCCTCCCCTGACATCAGTCTGAAGAAGGGTCTCGACCTGAAATGTCACCCATTCCTTCTCTCCTGAGATGCTACCTGATCCGCTGAGGTACTCCAGCATTTTGTGATACCTAGAACTAGTGCGTGGATGATTATTGTCCGGCGCGGACTTGGTGGGCCGAAGGTCCTGTTTCCACGCTGTACCTTTAAATCTAAAACTAAAAACTGAAACTTAAACTTAAACTAAAAGCTGATAGGGTTAGACAATTAAGGACAGAAAGAAAATCATGTGGAAAGTAAACATTTTGATTGAAAGATCTGTTTCTGAACATTTTAATGTAATTTTGTATCTACATTTCTGCTTATGGTTTGCTTATTCAGCCACCGAAAATGAATTCTTAGAGACTCAATTTGCCTTCAGAGAGCAATGGGAAATGGCTTTCAACTGCAAGACAGTATATGTCTGTGAGGGTGAGGACAAATGGAACCGAAAGATAGGAAAGAAAACAGTTAGGCTCCATGACATTTTGGATGAATGATTTATAAAGGCTTCACTGTGAAGCACAGGGAGATATTGTTCAGCTCACCAAATGACACCAGCTCTCTGGCTTCACTGGCATCTACTTTAGAAATATAAGCAGATCAAGACATCTCATAGCAACAGTGATGTCACGTAGATCAAGATATGTGACGTCAGAGTCTGGTTCTGAGAAGTGGAGTGAAGATTGGTGAATAAGAGCTGGTTATTACCCTTTGTTTTGCTGGATACCTAAGTATGCTTACAGAAATGTGACATGGACTTCAGTAGTTTAAACAAAAAACAGTCAAGTCAGCCATTCAAACCAAATAATTAGAGGTTGACTACGTAAAATTATTTAAAAATTAATAGCAAAGTAACTTAAGATCTTCAGATGGGCGAGTAACATAATATACCAAAGGAGCAAGACTATTTCAAAACTGCTTAATTGTCATATGTACCTACAATAGAACAACGGAATTCTTACTTGCAGCAGCATAACAGGTCTGCACACACACTATACGTACAGGCAATGTGTAATAAACAACAGAAAACCGAAGACAGTCTATTTCCACTGTCACAGAGGGCAGTGGAAGCCAAATCACTGGATGGATTTAAGAGAGAGTTAGATAGAGCTCTAGGGGCTAGTGGAATCAAGGGATATGGGGAGAAGGCTGGCACGGCTTATTGATTGTGGACGATCAGCCATGATCACAATGAATGGCAGTGCTGGCTCGAAGGGCCGTATGGCCTCCTCCTGCACCTATTTTCTATGTTTCTATGTTTCTATAGTTTAGTTTATTTTATTATTGTCACGTGTACTGAGGTACAGTGAAAAGCTTTTTTGTTCATAGAACATAGACGTTCACAGTTGGTCATAGAGTCATAGAGTGATACAGTGTGGAAACAGGTCCTTCAGCCCAACTTGCCCACACCGGCCAACAATGTCCCAGCTACACTGGTCCCACTTGCCTCCGCTTGGTCCATATCCCTCCAAACCAATCCTATCCGTGCACCTGTCTAACTGTCTCTTAAATGGTGGGATAGTCCCAGCCTCAACTACCTCCTCTGGCAGCTTGTTCCATACACCCACCACCCTTTGTGCGAAAAAGTTACCCCTCAGATTCCTATTAAACCTTTTCCCCTTCACCTTGAACCTATGTCAAGGGTGGCACGGTAGCGCAGCGGTAGATTTGCTGCTTTACAGCGAATGCAGCGCCGGAGACTCAGGTTCGATCCTGACTACGGGTGCTGCACTGTAAGGAGTTTGTACGTTCTCCCCGTGACCTGCGTGGGTTTTCACCGAGATCTTCGGTTTCCTCCCACACTCCAAAGACGTACAGGTATGTAGGTTAATTGGCTGGGTAAATGTAAAAGTTGTCCCTAGTGGGTGTAGGATAGTGTTGGTGTGCGGGGATCGCTGGGCGGCACGGACTTGGTGGGCCAAAAAGGCCTGTTTCCGGCTGTATATATATGATATGTCCTCTGGTCCTCGATTGCCCTACTCTGGGCAAGAGACTCTGTGCATCTACCTGATCTATTCCTCTTATGATTTTGTACACTCTCATGATTTTGTACAATGTTGTATAATGTTCAAGAGCCTGGTGGTTGTTGGGATGAAGCTATTCTTGAACTGGAAGGTTATGGTTTTCAGGCTCCTGTACCTTCCTACCGAAGGCAGCAACAAAATGAATGTGGCCTTAGCAGTTAATGATATTAGCTGCCTTTTTGAGGCAGTACCTCTCATACATTCCCTCAATGGTGGCAAGATCAGAACCTGTGATGGACCAGGCAGTAACTACCACTCTCTGTAATCTCCTTCATTTATCTAATGTGAATGAAATATTACATCCATTTCAATTTATTTTCCAGATATTTATGCAACTCCATCCTGAATTTTCTGAAATAATCAGTGCCTCTCTCATTCACCCTTTCTCACTGTCTTCTCACTCCATTATGTGAAGTAAAAGTCTGCAGATTGAAAAACCTCAAACAAGATTAAAAAATGCTAGGGATACTCAACAGATCAGACGAAATCTGGCGAGAGAAGCTGAGTTAGTGTTTCAGATCAATGACATTTCAACAAAACAGGCTCAGTTGAAGGATCCTTGTTTTGAAATAGTGTTGCAAGAAAAACATGCTTCAAGATCATTGGTAATTCTCTAAAAGTAACTTTTTATAAGGACTAATGTGATCCAATTCCTCCTTAAACCACAAATAGTGTTGGTGTCACAAGATGAATCATAACTAAAAGCACTCAACTGAACTTTCTAAATGATAAAAAATGATCTGGAAATAATTGTCATGGCGTTTTACAGAACAATATTTTATAAAGCCAAGAAAATATTTATAGATGAATATCTTCACTTATCAAAGATATCCATCTTATAGAAACTAAAAATCGCATAGGTCTTGCTTCTAATGCATTGCCTGACTGCTTCATCCATTGTATTGCTATGGCTGCTGGTAGTTGAAGACATAGTACATATCAATAAGAAGAATGACATTCTCAGTAGCAGCTTTGGGGTGCAGTGCCTTTTCTGCCCTTTGATCTTTTGGTCAGTCATTTTGAACTGCACAGCCAAATAGTTCTTACTTCCCAAAATCCTCTTCCATTTCCTATCATTTCCTATGCCTACATGCCAGCTGGTCCGGGTGAATAGAGATCTTTATGCTTCTGACCCAAACAGCCAAACATTTCCATGCTGTATCTCTAACTAAACTAAACAAATGCTCTGACTTGTTTAGCATTACTGCCATGAAGAACCTCATAACGTTTCATTTTCACATTGCTAGTTTTTTTGTTTCTTTGAACAACTATTTTGTTAACTTGAGGAAACAGTAATGTGTGTGAGAGGGAGCAGGAAGTACATGAGTATTGTAGATTAATGTAATGGTGTCACTCATTTTATGCATCATGCTTTTGTAATTACGCCCCATTAGCTTTTGAGTGACCACTGCTTGCGAGATTCGGGTGGGTGTAAGTGGAACGTGCAGGCGTGAGGTCGTGCTTGCTATGTAGTTAATAAAGTCTTTGGATCGTTATCCAGGTGTAAGGCTTCTGTTATTATACCGTCACCACAACATGGTGTCAGAAGTGGGATACGAACCCACACCTCCAATTGGAGACCTGCGGTTCGTGATCGTTGCCCTGCGTAAGGAAAACTATGTTGATTCTGCAACAAACGAAACCATTTCATTAAGTGTTGTCGATCACGCAGTAACAGATTTCAAACGAGACAGTCAGTCAATTCGTTTGCCCATGATGAAGGTTCAATCTCTGAGTTCTCACACCCAGTTCTCATGGTTGTACAAACAGCTGGCGAAAGTGCAGAGATTGATATACATGCTTTGTATAATTCAGTGCACCAACAGCTAGATCCCAAGGTCGTATTGCTCATTAGTGGCAAAACCCTTTATCTCAAAGTCGACTCGGGAGCGCGCTGCAACGTTATCTGTTTAGCTGTCTTCCAGAAGCTGAAAAACACAGAAATCTTATTTCCAACAGTCAACAATTCAGGGAGTTCGCTAGACACTGGAATTTTAACCACATCACCAGCAGCCCCACCAGCAGCACAACAATATCCCCAGTCTAACGGGCTGGCTGAACGGGCTGTCAAAAGTGCTAAACAGCTCATGGAACGTTCGCACAGAGCAACATTGGACATATTCCTGGATCTGCTTAACTTACGCAACATCTCCCGTGACCCCATCGTGGGTTGACATGCTCAACGTTTATTGTCAAGGCAAACCCGTGCCACAGTGCTTGTAGCCAATCGGGCTTTAGTCCCACAAGTGTTTCCACCGGAGGAGGTTTAATCCAGGTTGCAACAGAAGCATGACATTCAAAAACGATGGTTTGACAAGACAAGTAGGCCACTGCCACCGCTGACCAAAGGGCAGGTGGTCCGCTTATAGACTAACAGAGGCCATGACCATATCGGAGTAATTTCTGGAATTGCTTTGGAGCCACGCTCATATATCGTTAGTGCCGATGGTGGTAGCTACCGACGTAACAGGCGACACATCCTGCCTGTGAACGAGCCAGTTCCTCCTCCGTATTATCCAGATCGAATAAGTTCGCTTCCGTTTGCGCCTAGTGGCACTCGCATGCTTTTGCCAGCACAACAATCCATGTCTGCAACAGCTCCTCTGCCTGTTCCATCTTCGCCTCCATATTCATCGCCTGTTCCACAGTTTCCTGCTTTGTCTCCAGGGACGTTGATTCAATCTCCCTCACCTGTGGAATCACCTGCTCTCTCCCCGGATAAGAAGAATGGAGATGGTCTCTGTCGTACACGTGCTGGTCGTGTTTGCAGGCCGGTTGTGAAGTATCCGGACTATGTTTAACTTTCCTCCAGTTTATCATCAATTGTTATACATGACGTGCTTAGTTTATGGGTCTGTATCGTTGTTGATTCTTTAAGAGGGGGGATGTAGATTAGTATAGTGGTGTCACTCATGTTATGGGTCATGCTTTTGTAGTTACGCCCCATTAGCTTTTGAGTGACCACTGCTTATACGGTCACCACAACAAGTATGTAGTCTCAAATAACGCTACGGTAAATATAGATAAATGTTGGAAAAGGTGAAATAATTCACTTTAGATGCAATATAAATGTCGATATTTTCAAAATGGTGAGAGCTGAGACAGAGTCAGATACGTAGCTCGGAAAAACAACATTCAGCCCACAATGTCCACACCCAAGAGCAGGTAGTCATCTGTATGCATCCCATCTTCCAGCACTTTGTTGGCCTTCTATGCCTGGCCAATTCAACTGCTCATGTGGAGTAGTGAATTGATTTGATTGCCCAGATATCACAAACAATTGAAAGCAATTCAAAACAATAGAAATATCAGAGAACAGATTAATAATGTGGGGGAAGTTATATTGCACATTTCCATATCCAGATCTAAAGTATTGTATTTGATCTGTATGTCACACAAGTAGGAATACTACTAAAAGATTATGATTAAAGGATTAAATTATAAGGAGAGATTTGATTCATTGAAATTTGAACATTGAGGTATAATGAATCTGAGTATTGAAAATAATAAAGGTTATTATCCATATCTTCCCATCCCCTCCCCTCTCTGCGTTCCGCAGAGACCATTCCCTCCGTAACTCCCTGGTCCACTCGTTCCTTCCTACCCAAACCACCCCAACCCCGGGCACTTTCCCCTGCAACCGCACAAGATGCAACACCTGTCCCTTTACCTCCCCCTTCAACTCCATCCAAGGACCCAAACAATCTTTCCAGGTGAGACAAAGGTTCACCTGCACCTCCTCCAACCTCATCTATTGCATCCGCTGCTCTAGATGTCAACTTATTTACATCGACGAAACCAAGCGCAGGCTCGGCGATCGCTTCGCTGAACACCTGCGCTCGGTCCGCATTGACCAAACTGATCTCCCGGTGGCCGAGCACTTCAACTCCCCCTCCCATTTCCAGTCTGACCTTTCTGCCATGGGCCTCCTCCAGTGCCATAGTGAGGCCCACCGGAAATTGGAGGAACAGCACCTCATATTTCGCCTGGGCAGTTTGCAGCCCAGTGGTATGAACATCGACTTCTCCAACTTTAGATAGTTCCTCTGTCCCTCTCTTCCCCTCCTCCTTCCCAGATCTCCCTCTATCTTCCTGTCTCCACCTATTTCCTTCCATTGTCCCGCCCCCCTGACATCAGTCTGAAGAAGGGTCTCGACCCAAAACGTCACCCATTCCTTCTCTCCCGAGATACTGCCTGACCTGCTGAGTTACTCCAGCATTTTGTGAAAAAATTGTTTTGTTTTGTTTTTTCTACACATTCCATTCCGTACATATCCCAATTCTCTTGATATTGAATAAAAGAACAATGATCATAAAATGTATGACTAAGTTATGAAAAACAGGTTTCATTTAAAACTGCACTTACCTAATTTCATTGAAGACATACTTGCTCCAGTGGTCTTCAACAGCAAATCACAATGGCCCAGCGGGCGGCAGGGCAAGGAACGGCGGGCGGTGAAGTGAGGCGAGGCCCGGGGAGCGGCGAGGTGAGGCGAGGCCCGGGGAGCAGCAAGGCGAGGCGAGGCCTGAGCCCGAGAGGCACGGGTCCGGCGAGAGGCGAGGCCTGGGCCCGGCGAGGCCCGGAGAGTCCCGGCGAGTGGCGAGGCGAGCGGCAATTTGAGGCCCGGCAAGTGGTGAGGCCCGGCGAGCTGAGGTGAGGCCCGCTGAGAGGAGCGGCCTGGCGCATGGCGAGGCGAGGCGAGCGGCAAGGCCCGGCAGACGGCGAGGCCCAGCGGGTGGCAAGGCAAGGCCTGGCGAGTGGCAAGGCGAGGCCCGGTGAGTGGCAAGGCGAGGCCCGGCAAGTGGCGAGATGAGTCGAGGCCCAGCCAGCTTCGAAGCCCAGCCCAGTGAGCCTAGCGGCGAGGAGAAGCTCGGTGAACGTCGAGGCCCGGCCTGGACTGGTGACGCCGGGCGAGCTGCGAGGCCAGGCAAGAAGCGGGGCGAGGCGGGGTGGGGCGAGCGGTGGGGCAAGTGTCAAGGCATGTATTTTCCGGAAAAATGTGAGGCGAAATCGGAATGGCAGAAATGAAATAAGAAGGCGGAAGCTTTCTGCCAAATTCAGAAGGGTTCGGAGGTCTGCATGACCTCGGTCTTCGTCCCTCTTGGCATGATGTTAAAAAGAGATAGGTATTGATCAGGTGAAGGGAGGGGAGATAAAAGGGGTGGAGGGGAGATTATGTGCGTGAGGGGGGAGGGGGGGACATAAAGTTGGTGGAGGGGGGATGGAGTACGTGAGGGGGGTTCTTTAAAACAACCTTAACTCAATTTCAGTTAATGCAGGGGAGGTTTGGGGGAGTTTTTAAGGGGAGGAGGGTGGGGGGGAAGAGGAGGGAGGGGGGAAGAGGAGAGGGAGGGGTGGAAGTGGAGAGGAGGAGAGGAGGGAGGAAGAGGAGAGGCGGGGGAAGAGGAGAGGAGGGGGGGGAGAAGAGGGGGGGGAGAAGAGGGGGGGAGAAGAGGGGGGAGAGGAGGGGGGAGAGGAGGGGGGAGAGGAGGGGGGAGAGGAGGGGGGAGTGGAGGGGGGAGAGAGGGGGGAGGAGTGGAGGGTAGAGGAGTGGAAGGGGGAGGGGGGTCGGCGCTGCGCGATTGCGGGAGGGGTTTGGGCCCAACGGGTTTGCTTCGTCTAATTAGTCTGACCTTTAACTGCTCGGCGGTGGATCCTGGGCTGAGCGGTGAAGGAAACGCCTGAGGCTAAGAGCGGCAGCAGTAGCGGTGATGCTGAGCGGGAGCTGAAGTCTCGTCGGCCACAGCTGCGATGGAGGCGACCGGGTTTTAGAGCAGCAGTGGCGGCCGTGGTGATGGCTGGGCGGGGGCTCTGGGGCTCAGTGGTGACGGCAGCGATAGAAACAGCCCGGGTTTAAAGTGGCAGCGGAGCAGCAGTGGCCATGATGGAGACACCCGGTGTTTAGAGCGGCAGCGGGAGCAGCGGCGGCCATGATGGAGACTCCCAGGGTTTAGAGCGGGAGCAGCGGCGGCCATGATGGAGACGCCCGGGGTTTAGAGCGGGAAGGAGAAGCAGCGGCGGCGGCGCGATGGATCAGCGGGGCTCTGGGGCGTAGCAGTGATGGAGACGCCCGTGGTTTGGAGCGGTGATGTCGGGACGGGGGCTCCAGGTCGGAGCGGCGGCCATGATGGAGATGCCCGGGGTTTGGAGTGGCGGCGGTGACGCTCCCCCCACTCGGGCCGCGGAACTAAACGGGCATCTGGCGGGAAGTGGGAGCTGAACGAAAATTACAACCCTCCCCCCAACTGCGCAGTCACCCAGCGGCCATTTTACGTACATATAGGTGCTGGTCTGGCGGCCATCTTACGTGAGGACCAGCCCCAACTGCGCAAGTGATGGTTTTAAAAAACTTTAAAATGTGAATAACTTTAAGAATATAACACCAATTTCAATAAAACTACCATTTTTACCATTAAAGCGACGACGGTGAATAAGGTGGGCCTAAAAATGTTATGCTATCTTGTAAACAAACAAAACAAATGAGAGTTTTACTATATAGATAGATGATATAATTGTTCGAATTTTCTTTAATCTGATTTGCCAATGTCATCTTTTGGCCTTTCTAATTCCCGCTTTAGTTCTTTTTTGCTTGTTTTATTTTCTTCAAAAGCCCTGTTTGATTTCATCTTCCTAAACTTTACATATGCTTCATTTTTCTTTTTGACAAAATTTCCAACCTCTCTGAACATCCAATGTTCCCTTACCTTGCCATTTTTATCCTTCCTCCTTATTGCCCATCAAATCAACACCAACCACAAAAGTCTTCTCCTAATCGTTATTCAGACCAAAATAAACCACCAGCAGGGTACCAATAATTAGGCAAACTCTTTCCCATTGTTCGCAGAGAAATCAGTAGAACATTTCTTGAATGATGTTAAAGTCTTGTCAACATATCCTAGAATTCTTAAAACTGAGGTGAGAATCCTTAAAACTGAGGTGAGAAGAAACTTTTTCACCCAGAGAGCTGTGAATTTGTGGAATTCTCTGCCACAGAGGACAGTGGAAGCCAAATCAATGGATGGATTGAAGAGAGAGTTAGATAGAGCTCTAAGGGCTAGTGGAATCAAGGGATATGGGGAGAAGGCAGGTACGGGTTATTGATTGTGGACGATCAGCCATGATCACACTGAATGGCGGTGCTGGCTTGAAGGGCTGAATGGCCTCCTCCTGCACCTATTTTCTATGTTTCTATGTAATTCCACCAATGTGTTTCAGATGTGTTTATTGCAGCTCCATGAGCAATTAAATTTAATGAGCATCCCAAAATTTTATGCATATCCTTTTAATTGTGCTTGTAATCAACAGAATGCTCACTCCCAAACAGTTGCCATCAGGGCAGTGTGGATGAAACTATCAAGGTACCATGAAACCACTTTAAGAAGTCCTAGAGGACGTTTAATGTGGTAAGTAACTGCTTAACAAATCTCTTGGTACCCAATGTTGGAAATGACATAAGCGCCTTTAACAAGATCACACGTGCACTAAAGCAATATTGAAACTCAGGGTTCCATTTTCCCCATTTTCTTACACCTTTAGGTCTAAAATGCCCTCCTTAATTTCATTGAAATTAGAAAATTAAGATACTGAGAAGGGTTCGGGTGAAAATTGCACAAATCCTGGACAAAATCTTTCACTCAGCTGTAAATATAAAAGTGGTGTTTGAAAACTAAGGAATTGTAAATGGTACACCCTAATTCACAAAGATGTATCAGGAAAATTTCAGCAGCAGGCAAGCTTTTGGAAACATTAATCGGGGGTAGAATTAGTAATCACATAATTAAGTGAGGTTTGACTAAGAAAAGCTAGAATAGATTTGTTAAAGGCAAATTATGTATAACCAATTTAATAGATGTTTAATGAAACAACAGAGGGAGTCAATAAGGGAAGTGTGATCAATGTGGAATAAATGAATAGAAAAATGCCCAAGTGACAAGAAACAGTGAATAATAATGAACTGGCGTTATACAGACCAGAGGAAATTGTAAAAGGGAACTCCCAGGGTTGGTGATAAGAACACAGTTTTAGTTTCGTTTAGTTTAATTAGTTTAGATTAGAGATGCGGCGTGAAAACAGGTCCTTCGGTCCAGGGAGTCCATACTGACCAGTGATCTCCTTTACACTAATTCTATCTTACAAACAAGGGATAATTTACAAAGCCAATTAACCTACAAACCTGTACATCTTTGGAATATGGGAGGAAACCAGAGCATCCCAAGCAGTAACAGGCAGAACATACAAACTCCATACAGACAGCACCCGTTGTCAGGTGCTAACCCTGGTCCCTGGTGCTGTAATGCATCAACTGTGGAATTGTGGTTCATATCACTGCACCACACTGTGCCTCTTTGTCTGATATAAATTATTGACATGGACTTGGATGCACAGAGCATTTGTTAGATTTACTGATAAAACAAAATTTGAAAGCATAAACACTAGCAGGAGACTAATGATAGATTTCAATAAGGCATAGACATAAGCTGAATGAGGGAACACGTGGAAGATAATTGCCAGAAGAATGTCAGAAAAAGTGAAAGAAAGAATAAATGTGGAAGGATGTTATTCTGCTTGTATGTCTGTGAACAATTATGTTCCATCTCAGATCAATGTGGAATGTCACAAGTTACATCCTGACAATCATAAGAACATATATTTATATCTAGTCTCTGCTTTTTATTTTTCATTCATCCTCCCATTTGTGCTCTCAAGGATTTTATTCCCATCAAATTCTATTTAGTTTAGTTTAGAGATTTGAATTGTGTTGCTACCATTATCACAATTGTACCATCCTAGCAGTACTAACTGTTCTGTTTATGACATTGACACAAAACCCTGGACCAAAACTCCATTAGTTGCTACTTCCAAATGAGACTAACTAGCCCTGTGACACTTGGCCTTCTTAAAGGGGAGGCTCTCACTGTCTTCAACTGCAGGGAAATATCAAATACCAATGGGCATAGGTTGAAGGTGAGAGGAGCAGAGTTTAACGGAGATGTGGGGGCAAGTTTGTTACTCAGAGTGTGGTGAGTGCCTGGAAGCTGCTGCATGGAGTGGTGGAGATGGTGGCATTTAAGAGACTTTTGGGCAGGCAGGAATTGCAGGGATGGAGGGATATGAATGATGTGCAGGCAGATAAGAGTTGGTCTTGGCATCATGTTTGGTACGGACATTGCCGGCTGAAGAGCCTGTTCCTGTGATGTGTTCTATGTTCTATGCCTGTGAAAGTCATTCCAAAAGTTTGGGAAGTTTGCTGAAAGACATGTATTCAGTCAGAAAGCCATAAATTCTTCACAGGGTAAATACAGAATTGATACTTCCCTTGGCTGTGATATCTAGACTCAGCTGTCAGGGTCTCAGACTAAGGAGTTGGTTTATCAGGTCAGACATGAGAAGAAATCTCTTCTCCCAGAGGCTTGAGAATCTTTCAAGTTCTCTTATGAAATAGGCTGTGGAAGCTCAGTTGCTGAGTATGTTGAAGACAAACATCATTAGATTTTTAGATATTAAGGGAATCAGGCAAGACCTGATAGAGGTTTATATTGTTATAAGAGTTATAGATAGTACAGTCAAAACTTTTTCCCTGTGTGGAAATGTAAAAAAAAATAGCTAATGTCAAATACACAGCACATAGCTATAAGGTCAGAGGGAGTTAAGTTTAAAGGAGATGTGCGGGGCAAGTATATTTTTACACAAAGTGCCGGGTGTCTAGAACCGTGGTGATGGTGGAAGCAGACATAACAGTGGCGTTTAAGAGGCTTTTGGATAGACATGTGGGTATGCAGGGAATGTTGGGATATGAATCACATGCAGGAAGAGGAGATTTTAGTTCAATTTGGGATCATGGACATAGTGGGCTGAAGGGCCTGTTCCTGAGCTGTACATTTCTATGTTCTCTATTTATGGCAGACAATATTCACACACAATAATGGAAATTAATCTGTTCAGCAGTACTGAATAAGTAATTCTGCTTGTCCCATGATTTGCACTCTGTTTGTATCCGCTGCATGGGCAATGCAGAATCTCCTCAAGCATTGCTAACAAGTTAAAGCAGGACTGGAGCTCCATGAGTACTGCAGCAGGATGGGCCCATCTCATCTCCCCTTCTCCTCTCAAATGATAGGTTGAGGTGCCCTCTGCTTCCAATGTTTCATGCTGAAGATTAGGAAATGCAGAAACCAAAGACCCTTAGCCTGTTTAACTGGTGCAGACTCCAGTAACGATTTAGTTCAAGTCCCATTACTTCCTCATGTCTTTTTCAAATAGCAAATTTTACCTTTTTTTTCACATCCAGAATATCTTTAATTCAAGCTCTGAAGAGCATGCTACTCGCTCAGCAATGCTTTAAACAAGTGCAGTTATTTGGGGTTAATGATTTCCTTTGCTGAATGCCAGACTCTCCACACATGTTTAGTATAAAGTGCTGGCTGGACCATCACAACCTTTTTATCTTGGAAGAATATGAAATCATCATTGCACAAGAATTTTCAAATCCAAATGCCTAATTTGCATGTAATGGATCTGCTATTGCACAATCCAGTTTACCAAATAGCATGATTTAGTTCAGAGATACAGCATGGAAACTGGCCTTTTAGCAAACTGAGTCCACTCCGACCATCGATCACCTGTTCACAGTAGTTCTTTGTCATTCCACTTTCTCATCCACTCCCAACACATTAGGGGCAATTTTACAGAGGACAATTCACCTACAAACCTTCTGCCTTTGGGTGTGAGAGGAATGTGGAGCATCTGGAGGAAACCCGCACAGTTACAGGGAGAATGTGCAAACTCCACATGGACAGTACATGAGGCCAGGGTTGAACCTAGATCTCTAGCACTGAGAAGCACACTCTTGCTACAATTTTGTGCTTTCATTAAGTGCATAGTATTGGAATTTAGTGGGTTGAGCAGTGCTGAATAAACAGCTCTGCCTGCTACAATTAACTTCTTGATCATTGGTTCTGGACATTTGCACAGTATCATGTGCACAGCCTTTGTAGTGTATAAGCCCACTCTTAAAGCCGGTTGCCTTCTATAAAAACTTGTAGAAGCTCGTAAAGGCCCTTATAAAATTATAATAAAATCTCAACTGTAAAGATCATATGCTGGCCTGTCCGGTTACTGCATCCAATGGTGCAGATTCAACAGCATTTTACAAAACAATATTTAGAGATCCACTTGAACCCCCAACACTGATGTCATCCTCCATCCCAACTCTCGTTGCATGTGACAGCCGAAGAGGTGAATCTTATCTGCCCCTAATTTCAAACTCAATTTTACAGTTCAGATGATTTAGGTCCCTTTAATTGAAAATAATGTGAACAATATCAGTATTCACTTGGCATCAAATAAAACTCTGCTTGGAGAATAAGCCCATTGTTAGTGTGTAACCCTCACACTGAAGAATAAGATGGAATTTCCCATTGTCAATGAAGTAAAAATAATAACAAATACTTCAAGGGTTAACCTAGATAAACTGGTGATTACAATTATACCGAGTGGGTTGAGCTTTCTCCAAAAGAACAAGCAAAATTCTGTGCATTCACTAGCACCATCCCCACAAAGCACAAACATTTCATTGTGTAGGGAGCGTAATAGGGAGAGACTGGAATGTCATTTATATTAGTAAGCTCCTGGATCATGTTTACAATATCTTTAGAAATGCATGCTAGAAATCTTTTATAATTTTCAATAATATGTTATTTACATTCCTGAGGTTCACGCACTTAAGGCAGCAGCCTTTTAAATGTTTAAATGCCTTTTATTGTGCAATTAGACCTTTATTTCATCCTCAAATCTCCAAAGAAAACTTGCAGAATTATTGACATAACATTCTCCTTCAGGTAGTAAAAGATAGCATTTATTCATGTACTCATTTGACAAAGATAATTACAAAATACTCTTTCTATTTATGACAATGTTCTTCGACCCAACGGTTGCTTAGTTAATGATTTAAGAGCTGTGCTGATTATAAGCCCATTATTCATGCTTATGTGAATCCGACACCTGATGCCCAAACACAAAACAATTGAATTCACTTTAATGCTGCAGTGTTCTTTTTCAAAGGACCGTTTTTAAAATTTAAATTTAACTGACCATATCTTTCTCAATGTTTGGACAAAGCTTTGATAGCTCATTGGCGAAATGCTGGTTGGTTGACTTCTAGTTTTGTGGGATGGCAGGAATGTTTGTTTGCAAAAGGATATGACATGTCCTTAATGACATATCCTTCATAATGGAAAATTAAACCTGCTCTTTCCCTTTAGAAAGTTGACAATCTATGGCTTTGCATGGATTTTGTTTCACACTGTCAACTCTATAACTTTGTAAGATAGAATGACCTAATTTAGATCACACAGCACTTTGATCACTGTTTTACCGATGTATTTTGTTACTCAGTTATCTGTGAATAGATTGCATCAAGCAGGTACAATTTATTGGCATGTAACTAAGCAACAAAATATATTTTAGCACAACTCTTCTCTCATTTCCTATCCTTCCTTCAATAAGTAGAACCATCCCATTGCTGATTCTCCAGATAACTTACATTTACATTAAGCGGTATAACTAAGCAAGCTGTTCTAGTCATGAACTCCCAAGATAAAGTAGGATACTAATTTAGATTGCACAATTGATATTTTGTTGCAATCAAGTAGTGATATTAAATTACCAAGCTGAGACTTTTAAATTAATAATACTTGAATGAAAATAGGAGATACTGTAGGAGAAATTGTAGTTTAGGAATTGCTAGTGCAGAAAAACATTAAAATGCTTAATAGATTAGTGTGAAATCCCTTTCTGTTTTAATCTTGAAACGACAGCACCTATGAAATGACAGCACCAGCGAGCTGCTTCCGGAGAATGAAAGGCAGTGTCAGTTTGCAGGCATCCCCTTGGGACTGAGGATGACTTGCTCACATTCTGGTTCTGTGTGTTGATGTGACTGATGAGGCCAAGCTGGGACCCACAGACTCCACCACAGCCCGATGGGATACGGGTGTGTGCAATTTGTCAGGCGGCATGCTCCTTCCACCATTTACACTGAAGTTCCATGTATTCCTGAAACACAGCCCTGAAGCTCTCAGTGCCATTCTGGACAGTCCTCCTCCACTTTGAGCGGTAATTGAGAGTCAGTGGAGATGTTGCATTTCTTTTCCAGGAGGATTTAAGCCTATCCCTGAATCTTTTCCTCCGTCCATCTGGTTAACTCTTCCCTTGGTAGAGCTCAGAATAATGCGTCTGCTTTGGGAGTCAGAGAGTCGTACTGCATCCAAGCAGCCACTTCAACACAACTCATCCATGCCAACCAAGATGCCCCATCTAACCTAGTTCCATTTGGGGACTCATGGTCTACGAGATACCAGTGATCCCTGCCCTCCTAATGTCCAGAGACCGGGACTGCTTCCAGCTTCAAATGCCAAAATGGAAAAATGCCATTGATGCAGGGGTACAACGAGATTGGGAATGCGACTTCCATACGAAGCAATAAATTAATTAGCTAATCCGCATAAATTTAGACAACCCAGAGAAACAAAATTAGAAACAGTTTTAAAACAGAATAAAGTGCAAATAGGTCTGTGCCGGGTCGCTGTGCGATGTGACCATCCGACTCCGCAGGACCGGTTCAGAGCAGCTATGGCCCTGGGGATGAAGCTGTTCCTGAGTCTGGAGGTGCGGGCGTAGAAGGCCTTGTATCGTCTGCCCGATGGTAGAAGTTCGAACAGACTGTTGCAGGGGTGTGAGGAGTCTTCGTGAATGCTGGTGGCTTTCCTGAGGCATCGTGTGTTATAAATGCCTTCCAAGGCTGGTAGATGTGTTCCGATAATCTTCTGAATATAGACTACCCGCTGAAGAGCTCTCCTCTCTGCCTCCGTGCAGCTGAGATACCACACAGGGATGCCATGCATTAGGATGCTCCCTATGATGCAGCGGTAGAAAGTCGGCAGCAGCTGTTGGGGCAGACCAGACTTTTTCAGTGTTCTCAGGTGGAACAGTCGTTGCTGCGCCTTCTTGACCAGCGCAGCAGTGTTATTAGACCATGTTAGGTCCTCCGAAATGTGAGTGCCCAGAAACTTGAAGCTGAACACTCTCTCCACACTGTCCCGGTTGATAAAGATCGGAGCATATTCCCCACTATGTGACCTTTGGAAGTTGATGATCAGCTCCTTGGTCTTGGAGGTGTTTAGGGACAGGTTGTTATCTGAGCACCAGTCCACCAGGTTCTGCACCTCCGCTCTGTAGTTTGTTTCATCACCGTTGGTGATCAGCCCGATCACCGTTGTGTAGTCTGCAAACTTGACAATGGTGTTGGTGTTGAATGCAGGAACACAGTCGTGTGTGAACAGAGAGTAGAGCATGGGGCTCAAAACACAGCCCTGTGGTGTGCCGGTACTCAGGGTGATAGTGGAGGACAGGTGTGGCATTCTCACTGCCTGCGGTCGCTCCAGCAAGAAATCCAGGATCCAGTTGCATAACGACGAGCTGAGGCCTAGCTGGTGGAATTTGGTGATGAACTTGGTGGGGATGACCGTGTTGAAGGCAGAGCTATAGTCTATGAATAGCATCCTTACGTATGTGCCCTGTCTCTCCAGGTGAGTCAGGACAGTGTGAAGAGCCAGAGAGATGGCGTCCTCTGTGGATCTGTTTACCCTGTATGCGAATTGATGTGAGTCCTGTGAGGCAGGGATGCTGGATTTGATGTGTGAGAGGACCAGCCTCTCAATGCACTTCATGATTATAGGAGTTAGGGCAACCGGACGGTAGTCGTTCAGGTTGGTGATCTTTGTTTTTTTCGGCACCGGAACTATGATAGCCGACTTCAGGCACTTGGGGACCGTAGCTAGAGATAACGACAGGTTAAAGATCCTGGTGAATACCTCAGCCAGCTGTTCAGCACAGTCCCTAAGTACCCTTCCTTGAACTCCTTCCGGGCCTGCAGCCTTGCATGGGTTGACCCTTCGCAGAGCGCGTTGTACCTCCTGTGTGCTCAATGTTAACACCTGTCCCTCCGCCTTGGCTGGGGTTCTTTCACTCAAGGTGGTTTTGCCAGTTTTGAAGCGGGCAAAGAAGGTGTTAAGCTCATTGACCAGTGTGGCATCGCTGTGGGGGCAGGCAGGTCTGCTCTTGTAGTCAGTGATGTCCCTGACACCCTGCCACATGCTTCTGGTGTCCGTGGTGTTGAAGTGGTTTTCCACCCGTTTCCTGTGGGTGTCTTTGGCCCTTTTTATACCTTTGTTCAGGTTTGACCTGGCAACACTGTATGCTGAAGTATCACCAGATTTAAAGGCATTGTTGCGTGCCCTCAACAGGTTCTGTACCACCTTGTTCATCCATGGTTTCCGGTTTGGGAACATTTTTGTTTCCTTATCCACTGTGACATTCTCCACGCAGCAGTTGATGTAGGAGAGCTCAGTGGATGTGTATTCCTCCAAGTCTACCTCTGAACCACAGGTGGCCTGTTGTGCAAACAGGTCCCAGTCGGTGCGATCAAAGCAGTCCTGGAGTTGTAGGGTGGCATCCTCGGGCCATATTTTGACCGTCTTAATTGTAGGTTTGGTCTTGCGGATGAGGGGTTTGTATGCGGGCAGTAGAAACAGTGAGAGGTGATCGGATTGTCCCAGAGGTGGGCACGGGAGAGCTCTGTAGGCGTCCTTTACGTTGGTGTACACTTTATCCAGCATGTTTGAGCCCCTGGTAGGGCACTGCACATGCTGGTGGAATTTGCGGAGCGCAGCTCGTAGGTCGACCTGATTAAAGTCCCTGGCAACAATGAAGGCACTGTTGGGGTGGGCATCCTGCTGCTTGCTGATGGCCGAGTGCAGCTGTGCCTGTGGGGGAATGTATGCGGCCGTAATGATGACCACAGTAAACTCCCAAGGCAGATAGAATGGCCTACATTTAAGCAGTAGGTACTCCAGGTCTGGGGAACAGTAGCTCTCTATTGCAGTGTGGTTGGTGCACCAGTCATTGTTAATGTAGATACAGAGCCCTCCGCCCTTGCTGCTCTTACCAGAGTCCTTTGTTCTAACAGCACGATGTAGTGACCGGTTCTTGAGCTCCACAGCCCCGTCGGGAACCAGCGCCTTGAGCCACGTCTCCGTGAAGATCATCGCACAGCAGTCTTTCAGGGATCGCTGGGTGTTGTTCCATAGCCTTACCTCATCCAGCTTGTTGGAGAGTGACCGGACATTTGCGAGAAAGACGCTTGGTAGGGCTGGTCTTTGTGGAGCCCTCCGTAGCCTGGCCTGCACCCCTGCTCTCCGGGTGAGCATCTTTCCAATCCCTTCATGCCAATTGTGGTTAAATGCCCAGGTGGAGTTGAGCATTACTTTGCATAAGCTAATTATCGCTTGCTGTGATGTGTATTTCATTGCTCATGTTTTAAAGCATTAGACAATGCAAAATGGGCATCTCTTCACTGCGGTGGATTTTCCATTCTCCTTGCACCACTTCAGTTCTATAGCTATCAGTGATGGAAATGTACCTACTTGTCTCAAATATATTGGTATAGCTTTGACAAACCATTAGGGAAGCAAATTATAAGACTGGATTTTTTGAGCACATTTCCTTACAATGGAGCTTTCAAAAATAAAGAAAGTGTACTCTAGTGTTATTGGATACATGTCTTTTGATTAATAGCTCCTACCACTGGTGGTAGCACTTTGATGTATTGTAACTAAGTGCATCTTTGACCTTCACTGTTTTGTAAAAATTCTCAAATTACCTTCTCCCATAAACTAGCCTTATATCCACTTGGAAATGAAAGAATAAGTGCAAAGCTAATTCTAGTATTTAAGATGATTAAAAGTTTTTTAATAGATTAAAGTTTCCTCAATTGAAAGAATCCAAAACAAGAGGACAAAATATTCAGGAGTAGTGTAAGGATTAACTTCACATAAACTGTAAAGGAAATCTGGAACTCTTTGATTAAATAGAATATTTGTTCCAAGATAAATGTGAGGTAGGCTGGAGGTCTATAAAGAAGCCAATGACAGCAGGTTCAGTGGACAGGATGGCAGGAGATGGCAAGGAGCGAGGAAAGATGGTTGGATTAAATTGATTTTATTTCAACACTATAGGCCTGACAAGTTAGGCAGATAAACTCATGGCATGGAATGTGATGTGCGACTAACTTTATTATGGAAACCTGACTAAGGGAGGGACAGGATTGGCAGCTGAGTATTCCATGGGACACGTCATCGAGTCATACAGCACGGAAACAGGTCCTTTGTCCCAACTTGTCCATGCCACGACTGTCCCACCTGCCCGCATTTGGTGCATATCCCTCAAAACCTTTCCTATCCATGTACCTGTCTGAACATCTAGTATCTGCCTAACTACCTCCTCCAGCAGCTCATTCCAAAGAGCGATTATCCCGTACGCTATCACTATCCTACACTATCGTACACACTAGGGACAACTTACAGAAGTCAATTAACCTATAAACCTATACATCATTGGAGAGTGGGAGGAAACCTGAGCACCCGGCGAAAACCCACGCAGATCAGGGAGAATGTATAAACTCCGTACAGCCAAAACCATCACCGAGGCACATCGTCCTGATCGTACCTGGGTCTCTCGTGCTGTAAGGCAGCTCCTCTACCACTGTGTCATTGTACCACCCAAATCATGACTTCTACATTCTCATCCAAATTATTGATATAAATCACAAGCAGCAATGGGCCCTGTACCAGTCCCTGATGCACACCACTAGTCAAAGGCCTCCAGTCCAAGGAACGACCACCATCACCTTGTGCTTCCTTCCAGCACTATTCTCTATCCAGTCGGCTAGCTCTCCCTTGATTCCATGTAATCTAACCTTCCAGAGCAGACTTATCAATTGCCTTGCTGAACGTCTACGGCTTTGCCCTCACCTTTTTGGTTACTTCTTCAAAAAACTCAATCCGTTTCAGAAGAAATGATCTCATACATGCAAAACCATGCTCACTACCCCCAATCAACCCCTGTCTTTCCAAACGCATATATATCTTAACCCTCAGAACACTCTCCAGAAACATGCCTACTACAGATGCTAGGCTCACTGGACAATAGATCTCTAGCTTTTCCTTGCAGCCTTTTTTTGAAGAGAGACAGTTTCAGCGGTTTTCCGGCACCTCGCCTGTATTTAATGATGATTCATATACCTCAGCCAGGGCTTGCAATTGCTTCTACAGCTTCTCACAGTGTCCTCGCATATATCTGATCAGACCTGGGAGATTTGTCTACCTTCATGCACCTTAGAACGTTCAGCATCTTCTCGACCATAATACTGACTGTCCTCAAGACACTTCCATTGACTGTCCCAAGTACCTCAGTATTCATATCTTTCTCCAAGATAAAGCAGAGAAATACTCATTGAGGATCTCTTGCGGCTCAACATAGAGATGACTGCATTGGTTTCTGAGGCGGCCTATTCCTTCTCTAGTTATCCTCTTTCTCAATGTACATAAAATCTCTTTGGATTTTTCTGAATATTATCTGCCAGAGCTATCTCCTGTCACTTTTTACCCTTCTGATTACGTATGCTCCTCAGTTCCCAAAACTCCTCAGGGATACACTTGATCCCAGCTGCCAACACCTGTCCAATGCATCCTTCTTTTTCTGACCAGAGCCACAATTTCTCTCATCATCCAAGCTTCCTTACACCCACCTGCCTTGCCCTTCACTCTAACAAGAACATGCAAGCCTGAACTCTAGTCATCATACTTATAAAAGCCTCCCACTTTCCAGACATTCCTTTGCCTGCAAACAACCTATTCCATTGAATTTGAGCCAGTTCACATCCAATATCAGGTGTCATAGGTGAGATAGAGTTGAGGGTAAAAGAAGAGGGGACTTGCTTTACTGATTAAGGCAAATTTTATGGCAGTAATCCGAGATGACATTATCAAAGGATCGTCCAATGAGGCTACATAGGTGGAGCTGAGGAAAAAAAGGATGATCATATTGCACTATAGGTCCCCTAATAGTCACTAGATTTGCCCCCGGCGGTCGAGGCTCTGGAGCTTCGGCTTGTCCAGAGCCAGCAGATCCGTTCGCACAGCCTACTTCCAAGGCCGGATTTGTGGGCCGGTATCTTGGCTCCACTGCGGCCTAGGCAAACTATTCTGGTACCATTTGACTCCTCTCGAAGGCTGTGACCTCTGTTGGTCCAGCAAAATGAATAATCCAGCAAGGCTCTGGAACCAAGGGTGCCGGAAGATCGGTGGTGGAACTGTATATTAAGGGAAAAAAAGTAACTTGATAAAGAATTGGACCTCTCAAAAACCAAAGTGGTGCTTGAGTTAGTTAATGGAGATGTCTTGAGGACAGTCCATATTACAGTTGTGAATGTGCTGGATGTCCTTAGATGTATGAAGGTAGATAAAACTCCTGGGCTGATCAGGAATATATAAGAACTCTGTGGAAAGCTAACTGCGATATATAAATCACTGACGATGTCCCAGAGGATTGGAGGGTGGCTAATGGTTTACTTCTATTTAAGAATGGCTGCAAAGTGAAACCTGGGAACTGTAGATCAGTAAAAGGTCTGTCCCACTTTAGGCGATTTTAAGGCGATTGCCGGCTTGTCGCCAGGTATCGTTGCTTATTGCGGTCGCTGTCGCCTGCTGTCCCCAGGTTTGATAGGTTCTCTTAAGATGCATTTAGAAGCACATAATATTAAAATAAGTAAATTCATAAAATGCTTGTGTTTAACAAATTTATTTACCGTCAGGACATTTGACAGGTAGATTGGAGGCGACAGTTTGAAGGTTAGGTAAGCGGGGGAATTTTCGCGATGTTTTGGGCCTCAGCCATTACATTTAAAGTGGGCTCCAAACCCAGATATGCAACCCAGAAACCAGATATGCATCTCCCTTACATCTTCAAAGAATGCCCACACACTTTTCACAAAAATCCACTGAACCACTTTTAAATATATATATTTTTAATACAGCTATTAGTAAACTGGAAGTAAATCCAGTTTATTCCTTGTTACAGTGAAGCTTGGTTTTTAAGTAACCCATACAAGGTGTTATAGTTCAAAACTCTCAAGTACTTACCGACTTGTCAGTGATTTCAGCGAAAACAAGGTTTCACATGGAAGGTTGATTAAGAAGGTTAAATCGTTGGGTATTAATAGTGAGGTTGCAAGATGGATTCAACAATGGCTGAATGGGAGATACCAGAGGGTAATGGTTGACAATTGTATGTCAGGTTGGAGGCCAGTGTCTAGTGGAGTACCCCAAGGATCTGTGTTGGGTCCACTGTTGTTTGTCATTTACATTAATGATCTGGATGATGGTGTGGCAAATTGGATTAGTAAATATGCAGATGATACTAAGATAGGTGGTGTAGTTAATAATGAAGTAGAGTTTCAAAGTCTACAGAGAGACTTGGGCCTTTTGGAAGGGTGGGCTGAAAGACGGCAGATGGAGTTTAATGCTGATAAGTGTGAGGTGCTGCATTTTGGTAGGACAAATCAAAATAGGACGTACAGGGTAAATGGTAGGGAATTGAGGAATGCAGTGGAACAGAGGGATCTGGGAATAACTGTGCATTGTTCCCTGAAGGTGGAATCTCATGTGGATAGGGTGGTGAAGAAGGCGTTTGGTATGCTTGCCTTTATAAATCAGAGCATCGAATATAGAAGTTGGGATGTAATGTTAAAATTGTACAGGGCATTGGGTCTTTATTCTTTGGAGCGTAGAAGGTTGAGGGGGGACTTGATAGAGGTTTTTAAAATTTTAAGAGGGACGGACAGAGTTGACGTGGGTAGGCTTTTCCCTTTGAGAGTGGGGAAGATTCCAACAAGGGGACATAGCTTCAGAATTGAGGGACAAAAGTTTAGGGGTAACATGAGGGGTAACTTCTTTACTCAGAGGGTGGTGGCTGTATGGAATGGGCTTCCGGTAGAAGTGGTGGAGGCAGGCTCGATTTTATTATTTAAGAGTAAATTGGATAGGTATATGGATAAGAGGGGATTAGAGGGTTATGGTCTGAGAGCAGGTAGATGAGACTAGGTCAGAGAGAGTGGTCGGCGTGGACTGGTAGGGCCGAACGGGCCTGTTTCCGTGCTGTAGTTGTTATATGGTTATATGGTTATATGGTTAAACCAGGACACCAAAGAAGCATTGACAGTGTGGGAATTTTCGCGATGTTTCCGAAGACGCTGTAATCTCGACCTGACTCGGCATTGTCGTGGTCATTGTCGTCGGGTAAAAGAAAAGCTCGGTGATCTGTTACGATTTTAACAGTCGCCGGCAGTCGTCAAAAAAATCGCCTAAGTGGGACAGGCCCTTAAGTTTAACATCTTTGGTAGGAAAGTTATTAGAGAGGATTCTCAGGGATAAGGTATGGATTCATTTGGAAAGACAGAGGTTGATTAGGGATAGTCAGGATAGTTTTGTGCATGCAAAAAATTGAGTCTCATTGATTTCTAGATTCATAGCCTTGCCCATATCCCTCCAAACGCATTCTATTCATGCGTGTCTTTGATGCCCGCCTCTGTAAAACTGCCAGATTTTTCACATAGCAACATGATGGAAGGAGGCACAAGATAAACTTTATTTTTAAACTTAATTGAAGCATACAAATCATTATTAACTTTTATCTACATTCTCTGTTGCAGGCTTGAAGCTAATGTATATTTACATGTTCAGAATTTATGAAGAGGCTATACAAACAAAAGACGCTGCATGACCCAAATTTATTGTCCTTGGGGAACTTATCATTGGTTTTTGTGTTGTTATAGCTGTGACTGTGCTGCAAGTACTTGATTTGTCATTTTGTTCATTTAGCTTCTTATCAAATATGCAACTGAATAAAAAATATACCAGGGACATATAAGATACAATATTTTATGTTTGTAGCATTGCCTGCTAAACAAAGTGCACTTTAATGTATTTTTGAGTTATCTGCCATCTGCTAGGAAGTCTTTCTGGCCATTTGCTGGCAATGAAACACTGTTATTAAGTGAAAGTAGTGCACAATGGCTCCAGATGTGAAAAACGCCTGTTTAAAAAAGTGTAGCCCGGGGCACTTGCCTCGGCCTAAGGTGTGGATATATAGAGCACCCTTTCTTTCACCACCCCCAATTATTTTTTCTGTTACATCATTAACAGTACTGGTGCTGCTTCCTACATTCAGAGTCAGAGAGCTGTACAGCACAGAAATAGGCCCTTCAGCCTATTTCATTCATGCCAACTAACTTACCCCTACCAAGCTAATCCCATCGGTCTACACCTGACCCATATTCCTCCAATCCCTTCTGTCCCTGTACCTGTCTAAGTGCCTTTTATCTGTCATAATTATTCCCACCTCTAGGGTTTGCTCTGGTAGCTCGTTCCATATATGCACCACCCTCTGTATTGCAAAAGTTGCCCCTCAGGTCCCTTTTAAATCTTTCATCTCTCATCTTTAACCTAAGCCCTCTAATTTTAGACTCTTTTACCCTAGGAAAAAGGCTGTGGCCATTCATCTTATTCATGCCCCTCATGATTTCATATGCCTTTCGAAGTCACCCCTCAGGCTTCTACATGCCAAGAAATTAGTCCAAGCCTATTCAGCCACTTCTTATAATTCAAAGCCTCACATGCTGGTAATATCCTTGTGAATCTTTTTTTGCACCTGTTTCCAGTTTAAAGGCATCCTTCCTGTGGCTGTAAATGGAGCATACACTAACATAGAACTTAAAAATCCTGTCATTTATACTGCCAGTTTCTACCCTGCACTTTTCTCTACCTGATTCATCTCAGACTCTTCTATCCTTTTCTGGATATTTCTCTCTTAGCTAGACCAGCCATGAATATTCATTACAAGTCCATAGCCTCTCATTTTGCGTCACAATTTCTAACAAAATTCCACCACCGAATACATTTTCCACTATCCTCTCCTTTCGGCATTTCGTAGTGATCTTTCTCTTAGTAACTCCTTTGTCAGTTCTCCTGTCCCAGTAACTAGTTACTGTCTTATGGCCTTTCCTCATGCAACCAAAGGACATGCAGTAGCTGTCCTTTCTTCTTTTGCCCTCACACCATTCAGGAACCTAAACAGTTCTTTCAAGTGAAGCAGAGATCCACTTGAACTTTTTCCAATCTAGTTTACTGCACCCAGGGTTCACAAAATAGTCTCATATAAACTGAAGAAAACCATGCAAATTGGGTGATTGGTTGAGGAACAACACCTTCTGGACAATATCAAGCTAACTTAACATAGTGCACATTTTCACTTTGGCTGTATAAGAACTGGCCTTTTCTGCCTGTCATAGTTAATTTAATTTTTCTTATGCTAGGCATATAGTCTGGCTTGCTGGGCATGTCCACAGCCTCAGCATTTACAACAGATTACACAGACAGGAAGCTTAATGTGTTGGGAACTTGCGGCACCGCCCTAATCACTGCCTGCCATTTTGAAAAGGACCCGTTAATTCCCACTCTCTACTTCCTGTCTGCCAACCAGTTCTCTTTATGTCAATATCCTATCCCCAATACCCTGTGCTCTAATTTTGCACACTGATCTCTTGTGTGGGACCTCGTCAAAGGCTTTTTGAAAGTTCAGATACACCACATCCACTGGCTGGCTCTCCCTTATCCATTCTACTTGTTACATCCTCCAAAAATTCCAAAAGATTAATCAACCATGATTTCCCCTTCATAAATCCATGCTGACTTTGACCGATCCTGTCACTGCTTTCCAAATGCATTGCTATAACATCTTTAATAATCGACTCCATCATCTTTCCCACTACCGATGTACGGTTAACTGGTCTATAATTCCCCATTTTCTCTCTTCCTCCTTTCTTAAAAAGTGGAGTTACATTGGCTACCCTCCAGTCCACAGGAACTGATCCAGAGTCGAGAGAACATTGGAAAATGATCACCAAAGCATCCACGATTTCTAGGGCCACCTCCTTGAGTACTCTGGGATGCAGACCATTTGGCCCTGGGGATTTATCTACCTTCAGTCCCAACAGTTCACCTACACCATTTTCTGACAATGTGGATTCCCTTCAGTTCCTCCCTCCCACTAGATCCTCGGTCCCCTAGTATTTCCGGGAGATTATTTGTGTCTTCCTTCGTGAATTCAGAACCAAAGTACTCGTTTAACTGTTCTGCCATTTCCTTGTTTCCCATTATAAATTCATCTGTCTCTGACTATAAGGGACCTACATTTGTCTTCACTAATCTTTTCCCTTTTACATACCTGTAGAAACTTTTACAGTCAAGTTTTATATTCCCCGCAAGCTTTCTTTCATGCTCTTTTTCCCCCCTCTTAAATATCCCCTTTGTCCTCCTCTGTTGAGTTCTAAATTTCTCCCAGTCCTCTGGTTTGCCGCTTCTCCTGGCCAATGTATATGCCTCTTCCTTGGCTTTAACATTATCCTTGACTTCCCTCGTCAGCCACGGATGAGCCACCTTCCCAGTTCTCTTTTTTTACCAGACAGGGATGAACAATTTCTGGAGTTCATCCATGCAATCTTTAAATCTTCGCATCTCCACTGTCAACCTTTTAAGAATAATTTGCCAGTCTATCCTAGCCAATTCCCGTTTCATACCTTCAAAGTCTCCTTTATTCAAGTTCAGGGCCCTAGTCTCTAAATTAACCGTGTCACTCTCCATCCTAATGCAGAATTCCACCATATTATGGTCACTGTTGCCCAAGGGGCCTTGCACAACATGATCGCTAACTAATCCTTCCTCATTATACAATAGGATGGCCTGCCCTCTAGTCAGATCCTCTACATATTGGTTTAAAAACCCATCCCTTATACATTCCAGGAAATCCTCCTCCTCAGCGCTGTTACCAATTTGGTTGGCCCAATCTATATGTAGATTAAAGTCACCCATGAAAACCGCTGTACCTTTGCTTCACACATCCCTAATTTCCTGCTTGATGCTATACCCAACTGCCCTACTGCTGTTTGGTGTTCTGTATACTACTCCAACAAGCGTTTTCTGCCCTTGGCTATTTTGCAGTTCTACTCATACCGATTCTACAGCATCCAAGCTAATGTCTCTCCTTGCTATTGCATTAATCTCCTCTTTAACCAGCAATGCCACCCCACCCTCTTCCTTTCTGTCTATCCTTCCTGAATATCAAATACCCCTACATGTTTAGCTCCCAGCCTTGGTCACCCTGTCTCCGAAATTCCAACTATATCACATCCCTTAACTGTGCAATCAATTCATCCACCTTATTTTGAATGCTCCTTGTATTAATGCACAAAGCTTTCAGGTTAGTTTCTCTTAGCTCCCTTCTAGCTTTTGCTTCTGTCCTCCTTTAATGGCCCTCTGCCTCCTTGCATTGGGTCCCATCCCCCTGCCCTGTTAGTTTAAACGTGACCATTCCTACACTCTCTTTCCCATTAGCTGCACGGATATGCATCCATGTTGTTGACTCCACCCCCCACTTTTTAATTTAAACCCACCCCTGTAGGTACATGTTCCTTGAAAGTGGCATCATAGGTATATAGATAGATCAAGAAGACTTTTGGCATAGTTGTACAAGACATTGGTGAAGCCACATTTGGAGTAGGGCCCCAAGGGGCCCCGCACAATGGCTGCCTCGCCTACAGTCTGTCTGTCCTTTTCGAACCCCTTTTTGTTATTTTTAGTGTGTTTTAAAAGTTTGTGTAAAAGTTCTCTGGTTTGTTTTATGTGGGGGGTGGGGGAGGGGGTCAGGGGAAACTTTTTTTCATTCTCTTACCTTGCCGGAGATGCGTGGACTTATCATCTGAGCCGAATCCTTGCCTGGGATCGACACTCCAATGCGGTCTGCGGACTTAACATCAAGGAGTTCGCAGTCTTGGGTTGAGTGAGACCAGTCGGGAGCTCCAAGCTGCATGAGGCTCGACTGGTCCCAAACCGGGGTAGATCTCCGGCGCGGGAGAGCTGAGATCCCCCCCGATGCAGGAGCTTGATCGCCCCGTCGAGGAAGGCCCGCCGCTGGCTACGGGAGTCAAGATCGTCCCGCCAACGGAAGGTTAGAGGCCTCCAACCGCGGGAGAACAAAGAAGGTTGAACCTTTTTTCGCCTTTCATCACAGTGAGGAATGTGGAGGACTCACTGTGGTGGATGTTCATGTTAAAATGTATTTTGCGTGTCCTGTTGCCTTTTATTGTTATGACTGTATGGCAAATGAAGTTCCTCTTATGTTACTAAACATACTTGGCTAATAAAGTATTATTGTGATTGTGATTGATTGTGAGTATTGTGGTCAGTTTTGGCCACCCTGCTACAGGAACGATCTTTCTAACTGGAAAGAGTGCAGGGAAGATTTATGAGAATGTTGCCAGGTCTTGAGGGCATGATCTGTAAGTGAAAGGAGCAGAATTAGGCCATTTGACCCATCAAGTCTACTCCGCCATTCAATCATGGATGATCTATCTCTCCCTCATAACCCGCCTCTAACGCAGTCGACAGTTATTTACTGCATCCCATCTATTTTCCACAACTCTGCTCTCAGTTCCTCTCCTCAGACAAAGCAAGGATAGAGTTTTCATTTCCCAATCACCAGCCTCAATGTTCAACAGAGAGACCCAAGGAAATACAGATGCTAGTTTACAACAAAAAAAATCCGACCCTAAATGTCACTTATTAATGTCCTTCGAGACACTGTCTAACTCTACTGAGTTCTCCAACACAGAGTGTATGTTTCTCAGTGTTTAACAGATCGTACCGTGCAATTTCTGCCACCTTCAACATGATTCCTCTACCAGACAGATCTTTCCCTCCCCTTTCCTCTGTCGGGGACCATTTCCATAATTTCTTATCATCTTAAATTCAGTTATGTTAGCTGACATACCAGGGTGAACCATGCGGGCTTTGGTCTGACATACCAATTATGTTACCAGTTATGTTAGCTGACATACCAGAGAGACATACCAGTTATGTTAGCTGACATACCAGGTATGTTAGGTGACATACCAGGGTGAACCAAGCAGGCTTTGGTCTGCTGTTCTCCAGGAGTGCAACAGTTCAGTCCTGCTCTCAGTGGGCTTCATCAGCATTACATTGCAGGAAGGCATCTGATGCTGGAACAACAATATCAGAGGAGATTCCAGGCCCGTGGATGAGGAAGCAGAGGAGTGCTTTCATTGTTACATATTTTAATTTGATATAATGTTTTTCATTGTTTTTATGGTTTGGACCAGTCTGAAGAAGGGTCTCGACCTGAAACGTCACCCATTCCTTCTCTCCAGAGATGCTGCCTGTCCCGCTGAGTTACTCCAGCTTTTTGTGTCTATCTTCGGTTTAAACGAGTTCCTTCTTACACATTCTTTTATTGTTTTTAAATATTCCTCTGAAGGTCAGATATTCCAGTTCGACCTCCTATCAAAATCTTTCAAGGGTAAATTTCTGAAATAGGCTTTTGCACTGAGTCTGCTGATGATAACGTGCGGCTGAGTCCTTGATGCCAAGCCTCAGGGTGCGGAGGCCGAGCAAGATAAGCTCTTCACGCTCAGGCCTGGTGAGTGTGGATGGTCAGGAACTGCAGGCATTGTCACTATCCCCCTTTATCTGGTGTTTTGCCAATTGTAGTTCAAACACGGCAATGGCTGCCTTACCAACAGTCTGTCTGTCCCTTCTTTCTTTGTGTTTTAATAGTATGTGTTAAATGCATGTTTTTAGTGTTCTTTAGCTTGTTTTATGTGGGGGGTGGGGTTGGGGGAAACTTTTTATAAATTCTTACCTCGACGGAGATGTGATTTTTTTCCATATCGTATCGCCGTCCGCACTGCGGCCTGACATCGAGGAGTTGGCGGCCTTTGCTGGAGACCAACTTTGGAGAGCTCCACCGTGGGGAGTCTACGGGACTTTAACATCGTGGAGCCCGCGATCCCTTTGCCGGGGATCGACTTTGGAGCTCCAACCATGGGTACGTATGGACTTAACATCACGGAGCTCATGGTCTCTAGTCAGAGACCGACTTCGGGAACTCCAAGTCACAGGAGATTCGACCGCCCCGACGTGGGGTCTTCGACCGCCGGCTACAGGAGCCTCGATGGCCCCGACGGATGGTTCGACTGCCCCGACCATAGGAGAATAAAGAGGAAGAAGTTTGGACTTTTTTGCCTTTCATCACAGTGAGGAATGTGGGGAATCCGCTGTGGTGGATGTTTATGTTAACTTTTATGTAGTTGTATGTTGCTTTTTTAGTATGGCTGTATGGTAATTCGCATATCACTGTACTTTAATTGGTACACGTGACAATAGAAGACCTTTGAAACCTTTGAAACCTTTGAAACATAATTTTTAAACTGGAGTGGGCAGCCATAAAGTTCCATAAATATTTATTTGTTTTATGTTGCCAATTCTTTTTTTTTTTTAAATGTGACATGAGGAAAAACAACCAGATGGGTTTTACAAAACTGGATCAGAATTGGATTGTAATTTCATTATTGTCAAAAATACTTTGTCCAATGCCTATTGTGAAATGGGTGACTTTCTAATATAATTCAGGATGAACTCTAAAATCTACGCACATTTTTAAATAACTTGAGAACAAGTAGGACATTTTTGTTTTATAATACAGTAGCATATTATCACATTTTAGAGATCTGCCAAAATATTTCATGTCTAGTGAATAGTTATCACTGTTATTAAATGGGCTGAGAAGACTGAGAAACACATCACGATATGCAAAGAAATACCAACAGAGGAGTTTCTTGTGCAGTTTTATGTAGATGTTAGTTCCATACAAGTTACATTATCAAGAGTGTGGAGACATTTTAAGAATTTGTAACAGAGAATGGAGAGGAATCTAAAGCTTTCCCCACAAAATGTGTAAGGGATAGGGTTTAGGAATGTGAAGCCACCACAAAAATCCACAATCTTTTCAGATTGAAGTCTCATGTCAGGGTAACATCACAATAACTCCTATGTTCTGGGCATAAACATGGAGACAACATTTACATTTCAGTAGCCTCCATGCATTAGTGGTGACATTTTGTTAATCAGATCTTGTCTCTGTTACAAAAGTAAGGAATTGGCCATGGAGAAGATTATTCTTATCCCCTCACTTATAGTCTCTCAATTAGCCTCCTTTCATAGGATTGACTCTGCATGTTTCTGTGCTACTTTTCTTGAAATTTGCTGCATCATTATGAATGCACCTAATTCCAAAAAAAGTAGCACAGAGAAACATGCACAAACAATCAATCCCATGAAAGGAGACTAATTGAGAGACTATAATATCATGCCCTGAAAAATGAAACACGAAATGCCTGTGGGTGGGTGTGGCGAGGAATTGTGAGTGGGTGGGGTGTGAAATGTAAGTAATTTGCAAGATGGTTGGGATGATGGTTCCAATGCCCCACTTTCCACACTCAAATAGAATGTGTGCCTACAGTACATTCAAGGGAAGTTGATCCTCAAACATTAGTTGCTCAATTTAATATTACAACTCACAGTTACATTTACATGATTTACTTAAATATCTGAGGTTTCTCCAAACAATTTTATGGTCAGGTAGCCTGTTCCCCATCTGTCCCTTTTTCTCTCCTTCTCTCCTTTTTATCCTCTCCTTCTAATCTACCTCAGCCCTTTCACAAACCTCTCTCTTCCAACCACTGCCCCTCAGTTTTTACAATCTTTCCTTTCCTTTCCCCTCCCCCACCTTCTCCATCCGCCCATCACCCACACACTACTCCCACTGGATCTCCTATGCTCTCCTCCCACCCTTCCCATCCGCCCATCACCCACACACTACTCCCACTGGATCTCCAATGCTCTCCTCCCACCCTTCCCATCCGCCCATCACCCACACACTACTCCCACTGGATCTCCTATGCTCTCCTCCCACCCTTCCCATCCGCCCATCACCCACACACTACTCCCACTGGATCTCCAATGCTCTCCTCCCACCCTTCCCATCCGCCCATCACCCACACACTACTCCCACTGGATCTCCTTTGCTCTCCTCCCACGCTTCCCATCCGCCCACCATCCTTCCCTTACTTGGTTTCATGCCTCCTTTATAAGCCCTGCAGAGATCGGCAGTCCTCTGTTATCTCCACATCACCTCCCAGCTTCTGAATAGGAAGGAACTATGTGAGTCTGTGGAATTCTCTGGCACAGAAGGTAGTTGAGGCCAGTTCATTGGCTATATTTAAGAGGAGTTAGATGTGGCCCTTATGGCTAGAGGAGGTCGTTGAGGCAGGAATTATCCCAACATTTAAGAAACAGTTAGACAGGTACATGGATAGGACAGGTTAGGAGGGATATGGACCAAATGCTGGCAGGTGGAACTAGTGTAGCTGGGACATGTTGGCTGGTGTGGGCAAGTTGGGCTGAGGGGCCTGTTTCCACACTATATCATTCTATGACTCTCTGCTGGTTTACAGCGAAGATAGACACAAAAAGCTGGAGTAATTCAGCAAGTCAATCAGCATCTTAGGAGTAAAGGAATAGGTGACGTTTCTGGTCGAGACCCTTCTCCAGACTGAAAGTCAAGGGAAAGAAAAACGAGAGGTACAGAAGGTACATAGAACAAACGAATGAAAGATATGCAAAAAGCAACAATGATCAAGAAAAGGTGGAGCCCACAATGGCCCTTTATTCGCTGTGGGGAATGTGATAACAAGTTATACAGACAGTGAACCTCAACCGGACGACAGTGAAACCTCCTAGTCTACCTCCCAGCTTCTGTTGTTACCCCCACCCTTCCCTCCCCTACCTAATTCTTAACAGCTAAACAACCCCTCTGCATCTGGCTCCATCTCTTGCCACTCCTCTCCCCCCTCTCCCCCTCAACTTTTTATACTGGGTATCGCCACTCTGTTCTTTCAGTCCCGATGATTGGTCTCAATCCGAAAGGTCAACTGGCCATTTCCTTTCACAGATGCTGCCTGGCTCACCAAGTTCATCCAATGTCGGAATAAGGGTCCTAATCAAAAATCACCTATCCTTTTTTTTCAAAGACGTACAGCTTTGTAGGTTCATTGGCTTCTGTAAATTGTAAAATTGTCCCCAGTGTGCACGATAATGCTAGTGAATGGTGTGATCACTGGTCGACGCAGACTCAGTCAGCCGAAGGGCCTGTTTCCACTCTGTGTCTCTGAAATCTAAAGAGTTAACTCAAAAAGAGACTGAGAAATTTCTTAACATTAAAGAGCACCAGAGACTAGGTTTGATCCTGACCTCAGGCACTGTCTGTGTAGAGTTTGTACATTCTCCCTGTGACCATGTGAGTTTCCTCTGATTGTTCCGGATGATTATAGAGGTGCAAAGATGTGCAGGTATGTAGGTTAATTGGCTGGGTAAATGTAAAAAATAAAATAAAAAAATTGTCCCTCGTGTGTGTAGGATAGTGTTAATGTACGGGGATCGCTGGGCGGCACGGACTTGGTGGGCCGAAAAAGGCCTGTTTCCGGCTGTATGTGTATGATATGATTCCTGCCTTATTCCAAAGACATGCAGGTTTGTAGGTTAGTTGGCCTCAGTAAATTTCCCCAAGTTTGTAGGGTGCGGATGAGAAAGTGGGATAGCATAGAACTAGTGTGAATGGGTGATCGATGATCGATGTGGATTCAGTGGGTTGCAGGGCTTGTTTCCATGCTGTATATCTAAACTAACCTTGAGAAGTCGAGATAAGAATCTTATCACAACTTGAGGGCTTGAGTTACACAGAGGCTTTTTGTCCTGGAGTGCAAGAGGCTGAGGGGGTGACCTTACAGAGTAATACAAAATCATGTGAGGCATCGATAAGGTAAACAATCACAATCTTTTTCACAGGGTAGAGCTGAGTCCAGAACTAGAGAGCAATAGGTTTAAGATGAGAAGGGAAAGATTTAAAAGAGGCCTGAGGGACAATTTCTTCATACAGTGGATGGTGCATATATAGAACGAGCGAAATAGATGGGGTAAATGCAGAGTGTTTTGCCTAGAGTAGGGGAATCGAGAATCAGTTGATGTACGTTTAAGGTGAGGGGGGGGGAAATTTAATAGGAACCTGCGGGGTAACATTTTTACACAAAGTGTGGTGTGTACATGGAACGAGCTGTCAGAGGATGGAGTTGAAGCAGGTACTATGACAACATTTAAGAGACATTTGGACAGGTACATCGATAGGATAGGTTTAGAGGGTTATGTGCCAAGCAGGGGCCGGAGACCGATCTCCAGTGCATAAGCAATATCCCATGCTTCAGTACTAGATAGAACCAGACAGAATGCAGTTTGCTTTTCCATGGAGCAGTCAGAGCATAAGGAAGATGCAGAAGGATGATGTGACCATTTCAGGATTCCGATGACTCTGGCATCATATGCCCATCGCAGGTACAGGTGTCAGAGGTTATGGGGAGAAGGCAGGAGAATGGGGTTAGAAGGGAGAAATAGATCAGCCATGATTCAATGGCAGAGTAGACTTGATGGGCCGAATGGCCTAATTCTACTCCTATCTCTTATAACCTGAGGATCAGATCTTCCAAGAAGACACCTCACAAAGATTTTCACTCTCTCAATGTCCTTGATCTATGCCCACCACAATGGTTCCTCCAGGTCAGCAGCAGCTCTCACAAGTTTATATACAGGGGAAAACATTATGAGTCATAGAGTCAAACAGCACGGAATCAACTTTGACCCAACTTGCCCGTGCCAACCACAATGCCCCATCTGCACTACTCACATGTTTGTCCCATATCCCTCGAAACCTTTCATATCCATGTACTTGTTCAAATGTCTTTTAAATATTTTTATAGTACCTGCCTCGTTACCTCCTCTGGCAGCTCGTTCCATATAACCATCACCCTCTGTGTGAAAAAGTTACAGCTCAGGTTCCTATTAAATCTTTCCCATCTCACTTTAAACCTTTGTGCTCTGATTCTTGATTTCTCTACTCTGGGTCAAGTCCTCAAAATTCCACGTGGTCACAGGGAGAACGTACAAACTCGGTACATACCGCACCCGTGGTCAGGATCGAAACCGGGTCTCTGGCGCTGTAAGGCAGCAACTCTACAACTGCACCACTGTACAATCCTATAAAAAAAGAAAGAAAAATAACCCAAATGCAGTCCCTCACACTGCAGTCGAGGATGTTTGGGACATGGTAGGCATCAGCACACCCGAGGTGTAATGGGATAATCTTGTCCTGGGAGATTGGCCATCGTGACCACCGATTCTCCCCTGCGAGATAAGTACTATAACAACCTTATTCGTCTTACACCTGCCTGCAATCTCCTGACACATTTGCTCTTCTAATTCTCGTAGACTATTTAAGGGCCAAGAGTACACTCCCAACAAGGTGATCATCCCCTATTTATTTCTCAGCTCCACCCATAGACAATAGACAATAGGTGCAGGAGGAGGCCATTCGACCCTTCGAGCCAGCACCGCCATTCAATGTGATCAATGCTGATCATTCTCAATCAGTGCCCCGTTCCTGCCTTCTCCCCATACACCCTGACTCTACTATCATTACGAGCTCTATCTAGCTCTCTCTTGAATACATTCATATACCCTCAAGATTTCTACTTCTAATCAGAAGAGAACTTGGCTACAAGGGCACAAAAGATATTTGTGTTTTCAAACCTGATTAACCTATTTCCATATCCCCAGTTCCCTGGGGAAACCAGATACAATGGAGCTCAACAGAATGATAAATGAACAGATTCTTAAAACACACTGAGCTTCAATGGAGTATATCAGCTTGCTCTGTAATGATGAAAGGTACAGCTACCAATAGGTAAGGAGGATCATCTTTGACTTGTAAAGAAGGAAGCCTAAAAATAAATCTGGAGGAACCAGCAATAAAATAGCAATCATTAATTGCCTTTGCATTCATTTGGGGTGGCACAGTGGAGCAGTAGTACAGTTGCTGCCTTACAATGCCAGAGACCTGGTTTCAACCCTGACTACGGTTCAGTCTGTACGGAGTTTGTACGTTCTCCCTGTGACCGCGTGGATTTTCTCTGGGTGCTCCGGTTTCCTCCCACACTCCAAAGATGTACAGGTTGATAGGTTCATTAGCTTCAGTAAAATTGTTCATTGTCCCTAATGTGTAGGATTGTGTTCGTGTACGGGGTGATCGCTGGTCAGCACGAACTCGGTGGGCCAAATGGCCTGTTTTCATGCTGTATCTCTAAAGTCTAAAGTCTAAATTAATATCAGCCAGCATCCAAAATTGTACTCTGCAATTTACTCCACTTTGCTCCTGCCTCTGACCACCTCCGTCCCCTCTGCGATATATCCTTATTTCCCATGCAGAATCTAGTCTGCATCACTGACACATGGTATAGGCTTCTAGATAACCTTGTAAAGACAAAAAATGAGACAAGCTGGCATGATGCATCTGGATTCTTTTCCAATTGGATCCATTTTGACGTAGGTAAAATTCTCAAAACGTACTCATCGCAAAGAACTAATTCTTCTACCTGCTAAATATTGCCCTCCTCCATTCCTACCCCAATTTCATTTCACTGAATATAATTCTCCTGCTCTGCTCAGCACTGATATTCTGTTGGTTCACTCTGAGCGAGTATACATCTGGATGGATCAAGACTGCTTACCAGTATCTTCCTATGAACATTGACTTCTCCCCAAGCGGTATGAACATTGACTTTTCCAACTTTAGATATAGTGAGGCCCAGCGCAAATTGGAGGAACAGCGTCTCATATTTCGCTTGGGCAGTTTACACCCGAGAGGTCTGAACATTGACTTCTCCAACTTCAGATAGTTCCTCTGTCCCTCTCCTTCCTCTCCCCCTCCCCTGCTCTCCCACTGTCTTCCTGTCTCCTACTACATCCTATCTTTGTCCCGCCCCCTCCCCTGACATCAGTCTGAAGTAGGGTCTCGACCCGAAACGTCACCCATTCCTTGTCTCCTGAGATGCTGCCTGACCCGCTGAGATACTCCAGCATTTTGTGTCTTCCTTTCTACTATCAATTTAGGAATATGTGGTCTTAATGATATTCTTGCTTATCATTTTGCTCCAGCTAGTCAGTACCAGCCAACATTACAGTAATTCAAACCTTTAATAATACCAATACCTCACTGTGAAACCAAATTGTATTAAAGTTTGTTAAAATAGGAACATTATCCAAGTGTTCTCTTTTTATTGGAAAATACAGATCAGGAAACATTCCACCAAGGAATCAATCCCATGTACTCTTATTCTTTGTTATTTTAAATATTATTTGAAGCCATCTTCATTGGTTCCAAGGCGTGTTTATCTTCAAAATTAAGTATTCAATGCATGCAATCAAAAACATTATCCTACCAATTTTAATTCATGGTAAAGTATTTATTTTTAATTCTTAAGCTTCATCATCTGTTTCGGTTGCTACAAGATATATTTAATCTCACTATGAGATTTATTTCATCAGTTTAATCATGCATTGCAATCAGGTGAGACTGGTATATTAGTGGTACAAAAGGGATCTAACAGGACAGAATACCCTTAAATTTTCATTCTGGTTTTATTAGACAGCATTTATTTGCGTCCAAGAAATAGCTTGTCATTCAAAAGTGCTGACATCGTCACAGAATGATACCAAAAAAAGTTAACAGCACTCAATTGATGACACCTATTACTCCTGTCAGATCAGCAACTCCTGTTTTTATTACACTTCCAGCTATTTCTCTCCCGCTGCTGTTAAAACATGTTTGTTGAATATCACCAGGGGGAAATTAGCAGCTGCAATCATTTGTTCCATTGTTGCATAATCACATAGTATTAATTTCAACATTCATGAAGCAAATATTAAAACGTTGCCAAATGTGGGTAAAAAGGTAATGTGAATAGCGAATCTTCACAAGCAGCATCAGCATTCAGCATATCAAAATAGAGATTAATTTCAGAATAAGTAAACTATGACAGTAGAGTACAAAACAAAACCTAAACTAAGAAATAACATATCACCCCCTCCGGCTTTACACACCCTGTTCACCTCTAGCTTTTGTCACTTACTCCACCCATCTTGTCAAGCATATTCCCCCTCTCACCTCTATCCATCTATCACTTACCGGGCCCTGCCTCACACTGCACTGCCTCCTCCCCCCCCCCCCCCCCCACCCCCTCACCTCTCCAGCTACACCAACCCCCCTTGCCCCCGCCCCCTCTCCCGCCTTGCATTAAGTTTGAAGAAGGCTGCCTGACCTGCTAAGGGTCTCCAGCTACACCAACCCCCCTTGCCCCCGCCCCCTCTCCCGCCTTGCATTAAGTTTGAAGAAGGCTGCCTGACCTGCTAAGGGTCTCCAGCACTTTGTTTTTGCTCAAGATTCAGTTGCAGACCTGCAGTTTCTCGTGTTTCTCTTTGTTGTTTCATGTCTGTTTTCTATTAATGCTCACTCGGAGCGGTGAAAGTGCTCACATGCAACTCACTGTCTTGTCCCCCTCAAGCCAATTGTTTCCGCTGAGAATATCTGGTGGTGCAGACTCCCTCAGGATGGAGGAGTTATATCACCTCCCAGGACACATGGCATTGCCCTTGAGAAAACTCTTTACATGAACAACTATTACTTGCATAATAAGGATTGGAAGCACTTCCTATGATAAAGAGCTCTGAGTTCTTTTGGGAGCCCAGGATATGAGTGCAGTCAATGGCAGCCTGCACCTTGGTGGCAAAGCCCAGTGTCTGGGGTGCCATCTGCTCCACACTAAAGTCAAAGTACACAAGGTGCTTCCTCCATGAATAAAAACATCCCTGTTGCATGAGGCACTAAACTGAAATGTATGGCACAGGACAAATGTGGTTCCATGGAATGATGCACATGCCAGGAAGTGGACAGTTAATGTGGCTTTAGGCTTCAAAATAAGTAGCGATCTAGGACAGTGAGAGGAGATCAAGCAGACTTAGCCTATAGCCTGCAGGGTTTCACAGAATGAGAAGCGATCTCTTTGGAACATTCAAAAATTCTTCCAAGACTTCACTGGGTAAATGCAGGGATAGCATTACTCCTGGCTGGGTTACCAAGACGCCAAGCTCATAATCTTTAAATATGGTAATTTGGGTCTAGGCTGAGAAGAAATTCTTCATCCAATGGATAGGTAATTAATTCTCCACTAAGAAAGCTATGGAGGCTCAGTCATTGAATGTATTCAAGAGAGAGATTTGGGATATTAAGAGTTATGGGATTAGTGCAGAAAGGTTGCACTGAGGTACAAGATCAGATGATCTTATTGAATAACAGATCAGGAACGAGGGACAGAATGATTTATGCCTGCTTCAATTTGGTCATCCCGCAGAATGTTTCACCTCTAAGTGATGACTATCTTTGAAAACAATAGCCTGCATGCATGCCTTTTCTTCATGAGCTCTAGGTACAATCTTGTGTCACTTTTCAGATGTGAGCATTTCTGTGCCTCCTGCTATGTGATTTTCAAGAATCACCACATACTTAGCCTAATGCTTCCAGTTACAGGCTGCTGTCAGCAGTATGACCACTGTGCCAATATTGAATGAATTGCTCTTTAGTTAAGTATGACAACTGGCAGTCCCAGTTCATTTGAGCATTTTCAGAGAGATAGAACATAGAACACACAGCACAGTAACATGTCTTTTGGTCCACAATACCTATGCAGAACATGACGTCAAGGTTAGACTAACCTCTGCCTGCAAGTGCAAGCCAGAGTGGAAATGTCAAAGACTAGAGGGCATAGCTTTAAGCTGAGAGGTGCATTCCCTCCATATTCATATGCCTATCTAAAAGCGTCTTAAGCACCACCATCATATCTGCCCCCTCCATCTGTTCCAGAAACCCACCACTCTCTGTGTAACTTAGCCCGCACATCTCCTCTAAACTTTACCACTCTCACCTTAAAGCTCTGCCCTCTAGTCTTGGACATTTCCACCCTGGGAGAAAGGTTCAGACTGTCTACCCAATCTATGTCTCTCACTGCCTCTCTTACACACTGCTATCAGGTCTCCCTAGTTTTGCATAATTCCGAGGACCAAAATTTGCAGGTGTAAATAAAGGGTAAAGGAATTAGGAATGACCCAAGGGAAATCTTTTTTACGTAGTGTGCAGTTGGAATCTGAATGAACATTGCCTGCGTATGTTGAAAGGCTGGAGCAATTAGGCTTGTATACACTGGAATTTAGAAGGATGAGGGGGGATCTTATTGAAACATATAAGATAATTAGGGGATTGGACACATTAGAGGCAGGAAACATGTTCCCAATGTTGGGGGAGTCCAGAACAAGGGGCCACAGTTTAAGAATAAGGGGTAGGCCATTTAGAACGGAGATGAGGAAGAACTTTTTCAGTCAGAGAGTGGTGAAGGTGTGGAATTCTCTGCCTCAGAAGGCAGTGGAGGCCAGTTCGTTGGATGCTTTCAAGAGAGAGCTGGATAGAGCTCTTAAGGATAGCGGAGTGAGGGGGTATGGGGAGAAGGCAGGAACGGGGGTACTGATTGAGAGTGATCAGCCATGATCGCATTGAATGGCGGTGCTGGCTCGAAGGGCTGAATGGCCTACTCCTGCATCTATTGTCTATTGTCTATTGTGGTGGGGTAGATATGAACTTTGTCATCAAGAGGGAACTACAATGAAATGTTTGCTATGCAATGGAGGGAGAGCCAGAGCTGGGGAACCAGTGAGTAGCTGCAACAGACCCAGCAGGCCCCATGTATAAGAAAATAACTGCAGATGCTGGTACAAATCGATTTATTCACAAAATGCTGGAGTAACTCAGCAGGTCAGGCAGCATCTCGGGAGAGAAGGAATGGGTGACGTTTCGGGTCGAGACCCTTCTTCAGACCCCATGTTCTCCTTCTGGGCCGCAACCATTCTATAATTCGAAAGGCATGCGCGAAATATTTCTTCATGAAACATAAAATTAGAATAAACTATATCTTACTATAGACTATATCTAGTCTAGTAAAAACAGTGATGAGAATATGCTGTGGTAAATACATGCATTAAATGTCAGAAGAGGCACGGTAGCGCAGCGGTAGAGTTGCTGCTTTACAACGAATGCAGCGCCGGAGACTCAGGTTCGATCCTGACTACGGGTGCTGCACTGTAAGGAGTTTGTACGTTCTCCCCGTGACCTGCGTGGGTTTTCTCCGAGATCTTCGGTTTCCACCCACACTCCAAAGACGTACAGGTATGTAGGTTAATTGGCTGGGTAAATGTAAAAATTGTCCCTAGTGGGTGTAGGATAGTGTTAATGTACGGGGATCGCTGGGTGGCATGGACTTGGAGGGCCGAAAAGGCCTGTTTCCGGCTGTATATATATGATATGATGATATGATATGATAAAATGCCTCCACTTTCAGTGGGTTGAAAGCTTACCCCATCAACATTACCCGAACACCTCAGAAGGAAACTCTAGAAAAGCAGAAACTGCAGGAATATTCAACAGGTTTGGAAACATCTATGAAAAGAGAAACAGAATCAACATTTCGGGTGATAATGAAAGGACATTGATCTGAGACCATTTGATTAAAGATCAGTAGCCTGAAATGTTACTCCCCACAAATGCTGCCAAATCTGCACTTCTTGTTTTTATTGCAGATTTCTAACTTCAGGAATCTACTGTTTAATGTGAACCTTACTTGTGACTTTTAACCCTATACTTGAATGTTTTTCTGGCAGAAATAGTTTCATTAACCAAGAATTACAAATGGAACTGAACACCATGCAATCATCAGCAAACATTCCCATTTCTCACCGAATGTTTGAAAAAGATCACTGACAATACAAATGAAGGTGGTTGGGCTTTGCACACTGGCTTGAAGACCTAATGCAACAAGGTCTTGGAGCTGACAGGATTGCATAATAATGCCCGAAACATCACCCATTCCTTCTCTCCAGAGATACTGCCTGTCCCGCTGAGGTACTCCAGCATTTTGTGTCTATCTTTGGTTTAAACCAGCATCTGCAGTTCCTTCCTGCACAGCTTGCATGTCTTCCTTCCTGAGTGGATTCAACCATTTGGGTGGCAAACTGCCACAGCTGGTAGAGCCACTGCTTCATTGTGCCAGAGACCCAGATCAATTCTGACCTGAGGTGTTGTCTATGTGGAGTTTGCATGTTTTCCCTGTGATTGCTTGGGTTTCCTCTGAGTTGTCTGGTTTCTTCCCACATCCCAAAGACATGTGGGGCTGTAAGTTAATAGGCCTCTGTAAATTGCTCCTAAAATGGGATAACATAGAACTAGTGTGTTAACAGGTGATCCATGGTTGTGAGAGTGCATGTGGTGGGCTGAAGAGCCTGTTCCCATGTTTACCTTTCAGTCAATTCAAAAATTTCTCTAATACTCCTTAGCACTACACTTGTTAAAAATACTGTGGTAATGTCACTTCCAATCACCCTTTACACTTGCGTGCACCAACTGCGATGAGGGGTGAAGCTGAGCAGTCTTAAAATTATGGAAAATAGCAACACTGAAAAGGCCACCCAGTCCAACTGATGTTATGCTAATCCCTCTTTTCAGCTCTAAGAATACATCTTAACCCCTCTGTAATGTACTATATGTCCAAACACTTTCAAATGTGCTTTAAAGGTTCTGCCCCATCACTCTTTAAGGCAGTGAATTACAGACCTCCAACACCATATCTATGCAATTATTTCACCCTTCAATCCTCTCCAAATGTAACAATAATTTTACACTCTGCCCTTGACTATTGCTGCTTTGCCAGTATATCCTTCCTTTCTAATCTATCTATCTCCCATAATTTTATACTACCAAATTAAATCTCCCTCTTTTATTCTGAAGAGCTGGGCCAATCATTCCTAATTCGCAATAAGTAAAATTCTCCAGCCCTGGCAACACCTCACAAACCTTCTCTCGAGTAATTACATCTTTACTGTAGTGTTGTGTTCAGAGGTGTACACAGTTCTCTTACCCGTTGCCCAGCAGCAAATCATTGGCAGCAAATTCTGTGTTTACATACACATGGGTGGAAGCCCTGATATTGCTGAGCATGCGCAACACCAACAGTTCCCCTGGCAGCTTCCCCGCTGATATTTCCACACATTGAAAAGCTCCTTTAACTTTAGAGATGCAAGGAACTGCAGATGCCTGAATCTTGAGCAAAACGCAAAGTACTGGAGGAACTCAGAAGGGTCAGATAGCATCTGGGGGAGGAAATGGACAGGAGACATTTTCGTTCAGGTCCCAATCTAAAACATCATCTGTCCATTCCTTCCACGAATGTTGCCTGACCCACTGAGTTCCACCAGTTGCACTTTTTTTTCCAACTTTAAGGCTCATGGATCATTGGCCTGAATGTAACATCATGTAGGTGTAACTTTAATAAGTGTTATTGGATTCACCCTGACTCCCACAGGATGGATTCGTTTTAAAAATACCTCCTATATTATGCAAATAATCATAAATTCCATTCAAAATATTTGTGAGGAATAAATCAATTCCTGGCCAACTATTGTATTCCTGAATATGATTGTTTTGAGTTGAAAACTGTTAATGAAGGCCTCCTACCTCTTGATGGGTGACAAGCCCAATCATTTACAATAGGTGTTAGGCAGCTTACCAATGAAATTGGGTCCTGTACTGGCTGTAAGATCATGAACAGGTCTGCCTGTGGGTCATTCCAACACCAATCTGATCATTTGCATGCAGCATCTATTTTACATCTTCCAGCTTGCCACTTTGATGCAACTGAGCCAGCCACTAAATTTGACTTGAGCCACAAACACACACACAGTTAATGTGCAGATGAAATAGTCTGTCAATTTAGAAACATAGAAAGCAGGTGCAGGTGTAGGCCATTCGGCCCTTCAAGCCAGCATTGCCATTCAATATGATCATGGCTGATCATCCAGAATCAGCAGGAAAAAAAACTTCAGATGCTGGTTTAACTCGAAGGTAGACACAAAATGCTGGAGTAACTCAGTGGGTCAGGCAGCATCTCTGGAGAGAAGGAATGGGTATCCAGAATCAGTACTCTGCGCCTGCTTTTTCACTATATCCCTTGATTCCGTTAGCCCTAACTTACTGCCCATTTCATGCACAATGCGAAATCCTCGCCCCCATTACCTGTTACAAACAACCCACAATATGTTACAGGCATTGTTATGAAGAACAATACAAGATTTCTCCAGCAATTCTCCAGTCAGATCCAAATGAAACAGAAACTCCTTCATGACATCCGGACAGCTTTCCTCAGAATATAATGTTGGTAACTGAAAGCACACTGTTGTTAGTCGGAGTAGAGGTCACACTTATCTGTGCTTGTCACACACCCGCAGTAAGTCCCATTTGTGTCAGCTGTGAAAGTGGCTATTATTTATTCTCCTTGCAAGAATGAATTTCTCGCACCATGCAAAACCTTTTTGAAGCTGATAATTAATTAGATGGTTATCAAGAAGGCTTTTCACGAAACAGTACGCATCCAGATGCTTACATTAGCTGTGTGTACATTCACATTACAGGTAGCTCCAGCACTGTACCATATCAGCAATGTTAAGGTACCAGCTGGTAAAATTAAACATAATTATCTTTTGTTGGTGAACTGGAGAACTAGATCCAGGGGCAAAGCTTTAAGCATCGTGCTCCTCAGGTTTCTGCCAGTCTGTACATAACGTAACCCCATTCATTTGAAAGGACAATTGACCTTCATTGTAAAGCCAAATGCAGAGCTTGTTTTTATTTTACTTCATATTTTGATATTTTTAAATCGGTTTATATTTCCTATTATTTTTCTTTGAATAGTTTTTTAATTTTTCAGAGACTGTACTAAGGCCTTTTTCGTCAGTGAGTTAAAAGAGCTGGAGTGGGGCATCAGATTCCACAGCCTGAGGCCTAGCACCACCTTCCGTCCTGTGTCGCCTCACACAGTCCTGTGTTGCCTGGGACACAGGCCTTGAGTTTCATAGGTATTGCAGAGCCACAAAGGCTGAGTGCAGCTGCGAGATAAGCATGCAATTGAGTTTGAGTGATGGGCTGGATTCTGCATCATCTGACTCGTGTTTTTTGACCCCATGGTTCGTTGGTTCATTTGGTAGCTGAGTCTGATAAATCTTTATTGACAATGATTGCGAAAGGATTTGGGTAGCTTAACCAATAAAGTTATGGAGTCATTGAATCATCCAGCACAGAAATGGAACAGCAGTCAGCTCACCATATCCCTGCTAATCTTTGTTTGCCCATCTACACCTCCTCTGCACCCTCTCCAAAGCCTCCACATCTTTCCTATTATAGGACGACCAAAAGTGCATGCAATATTCCAAATGTGGCCTAACCAAAGTACAAGAGAACTGCAACCTGACTTCCTGACTCTTGTACTCAATGCCCCTAGCAAATGAAGGCAAGCATACCATGTGCCTTCTTTACCACCCCATCTACTTGTGTTGCCACCTTTAGTGGACTACATGCAGACGTGCAAGTTTGTAGGTTAACTGACATCTCTAAATTGCCCCTAGTGTGTAGGATGCAAAACTGGAACAACATAGAACCAGTGATCGTTGGTCGGCATGGACTTGGTGGGCCGAAAGGCCTGTTTCCACACTGTATCTCTAAACTAAACCTGTCCCTACATCTCCCCCTTCAGATCCATCCAGGAACTGCAGCAGGTGAGACAAGGGTTCACTTGTACCTCCTCTAACTTCATTTACTGAATTTGCTGCTCCCAATTTGGCTTCCTTTACATTGGCGAGACCGCGCATAGACTAGGCAACTGTTTCATCAAACACTTATGCCAATGTCTGCCAAGGCAATGCTGAATCTCCTTGTAGCTATCTGTGCTGCTAACCAACGTCCTAGAGAACTGCATCCTGAAGTTGCACCAAAAGACAGTAAAATGTCTGCTGTGAAGGCAATGGCTTCCTCTCTGAAGCGTATGAGTACTCCGAGCAGTGGGTCATTCAGGTCAGGCCCAGTTAACAGGACATCGTTAAGTGGCACTCCACCATACTGCATGCTGGAGTCAAACACAACTCAGATTTGCTTTGGCCTCTTTGTGTGATACACACCAAACATAGGTAAATATCACCGTTCTTCTCCCTCTAATCGTGCAGGAGCTAATTCTGCATGTCCATTCCGATATATCTTTTCCGTGAAGATGAGGAAGTGGTCTCTCATTTAGGTTTTTTTCTCAAAGTTGCATATGAGAGATTTGAGATGATTTAGTGCCTGAGGCCTGTTGGAGAGCCATCGGTGTGGATGTTTAAATGGTGGACATTTTCAAGCTGATATCGATTTGCATTTAATTACTCGTTATTATGATTGATATAGTTGATTGATCATTGTGAACTTTGTGAACTTCTTCACAGGAGCCTGCTGCAAGGTAATGCTCTGTGCAGAGAGTATAGGGTGCTGCTGGCTCTCCCATTGGCCCAATATCTTGCTTCCCTCTAGTGGTTTGTCTGTTAATTCAAGAGAGACAAGCAGTTTCCTGTAACTTTGCTGTGAAGAGCTTAGCACACGTACAAATCCAAACAGTGAATGCATGCAGCTATCATGGAGAATGCCCAGCCAAGCCTGAATGGTTTTCAATTTAATTATCTAGTGTTGCCATTCATTTTGACATTTCGGAGGCCATTTAAACTTTGTTGACATAGCATGGGGCGTAACTAGTAGACCTGCTGCTTCACAGTACCAGCAATCTTCGTTCAATCCCAGCGAGCAGCGTGGCCGGGAGTGTTCCCGGTGTGGACGTCGGCTGGAACCGCACCGCGAGGGCGAGGATGGACCTGTGAGCAACCGCCGAGAGCGGGGTGGGTTATGGAGGAGTGTGGAGGGTCATTGAGGAGTGAGGCGGGTCATTGAGGAGTGAGGCAAGTCATTGAGGAGTGAGGTGGGTCATCCAGGAGTGGGGCGGGTCGTCTATGTGTGAGGAAGGCGATCCGAAGCTCCCGGCAAGCTATGCAATGTCATCCAAGGACTCGGTGGCAGTGAGTGCTGGAGGTGGGGCAGGTTCGCGGTGAGTGCCGGAGGTGGGGCAGGTCCACAGTGAGTGCTGGAGGTCGGGCACGTTCACGGTGAGTGCCGGAGGTCGGGCAGGTTCGTGGTGAGTGCTGGATGTCGGGCAGGTTCGCGGTGAGTGCCGGTGGGGCAGGTTCACGGTGAGTGCCGGAGGTCGGGCAGGTTCGTGGTGAGTGCTGGAGGTGGGGCAGGTTCATGGTGAGTGCTGGAGGTCGGGCAGGTTCGCGGTGAGTGCCGGAGGTGTGGCAGGTCCACAGTGAGTGCTGGAGGTGGGGCAGGTCCACAGTGAGTGCTGGAGGTGGGGCAGGTCCACAGTGAGTGCTGGAGGTCGGGCACGTTCACGGTGAGTGCCGGAGGTGGGGCAGGTTCACGGTGAGTGCTGGAGGTCGGGCAGGTTCATGGTGAGTGCTGGAGGTCGGGCAGGTTCACGGTGAGTGCTGGAGGTCGGGCAGGTTCACGGTGAGTGCTGGAGGTGGGGCACGTTCACGGTGAGTGCTGGAGGTCGGGCAGGTTCACGGTGAGTGCTGGAGGTGGGGCACGTTCACGGTGAGTGCTGGAGGTCGGGCAGGTTCACGGTGAGTGCTGGAGGTGGGGCAGGTCCGTGATGAGTGCTGGAGGTGGGGCAGGTTCACGGTGAGTGCTGGAGGACGCACCACCGAGAGAATAAAGAGGGACCTGGAGTGGGGGAGCTGCCGAAAACAAAAAGGGACCATTGGGACTGCATCGAACACTTTGTAACTTTGTTGGCCCCCTCTATGTGGTGACTCTTTGCATACTTTGTTGTGTATGGTGTGCAAAACAAAGAAGTTCACTGTGACACGTCGCATGTGATAATCAAGTATCATTCATTCACCTCAGTGCTGTCACATTGGAGTCTGCACTCATTCCCACATTCCCAGGATTTGAGGGTTTTGAAGATTAATTTGCCATGGTAAATGTGCTCAAGTATAAAGTTGAGTGATATAATCTGAGAGGAGTTGATGGGATGTGGGGAGAATAAAATTGGATCAGTGCATATATAACTGCTATAAATTAGTGCTTCATGGACAGCGCACACCTTCAAAGCTCAGATGTCCAGACAAGAACCGCTTCTTCCCCACTGACATCTGACTTCTGAACCAAACACCACTTTCACACCCCTTTCACATAGGTGCTGCCAAGAACTCTCACTCTTAATCCAACCTGGAGAACAAGCTGGATGACCTGAGGGCAAGGATCAGATTCCAGAGGGACATAAAGAACTGTAACATCCTTTGTCTGACTGAAACATGGCTGACCCCGCTGGTGCCTGACCAGGTGATCTGCCCATCCGAGTCCTTCACTGTTTTCCGTGCGGACAGAACGGAAGAATCCGGGAAATCCAAGGGTGGAGGAGTTTGCTTCTTGACCAATAATAACTGGTGTAATCCTGGAAATATTAAGACGCTTTCTCGTTCCTGCTCGCCGGACCTGGAACATCTAACTATCTCATGCCGACCATTCTATCTACCCCGGGAGTTCAGCTCGGTGATCATCACAGCCGTCTATATCCCACTGCATGCGGACACCGACGTGGCACTGTCGACCCTACACGATGTGTTGTGTCAACACCGAAACAAGAACCCTGATGCGGCTGTGCTGGTGGCTGGAGACTTCAATAGGGGAAATCTCAAAAAGGTCATGCCCAACTTCTACCAACACATCACGTGTGTCACCAGGGGGGAAAGAACTTTGGACCACTGCTACACGCCGTTCAGGAAAGGCTACAAGGCCGTTTCTCTCCCTCCTTTTGGGAAATCTGACCATGCTGCCATTTTCCTGCTGCCGGAGTACAAACAACGGATAGTACGGGAAGCGACAGTGACGAGGGACGTAAAGCGGTGGGCTGACCATTCAGAGGCCATGCTGCAGGATGCACTGAGCGAAGTCGACTGGAACATGTTCCAAGCAAGTTCCAGAGACATAAATGAGTTTGCGGAAGCGGTTACGGACTTCATTGCCACAATAGCTGATACCATCATCCCCACGGTAAGGGTCAGTATCTTCCCTAACCAAAAACCCTGGGTGGACAGGTCTATTCGCGTGGCCTTGAATGCTCGCACCGCTGCTTACAACTCCGGTCTGGCATCCGGCAACTACGATCAGGCAAACGCCTCCGCTGTCACGCTGTGAAAACGGAGAGGATGAGACGGAGCTTCTTCCCACAGGCCATCAGGACTGTCAACTTTTATAACCCCAGAGACTAAATTTTTGTCGACACTAATAGTAACTTATTAACTTTATTTATATGCTGTAACTGTAATTCTTTTTGTGCACAACCCGCAGGCATTGCCACTTTCATTTCACTGCACATCGTGTATGTGTATGTGACAAATAAATTTGACTTGACTTGACTTGACTCATTAGGTTATTCTGTTATTGTAATTGTATTCTCTTATAGTTTGCACGAAACAGAATTTTGCACCAGAACTTATGCCAGTGGTGCAGCGGTAGACTTGCTGCCCAACAGTGCCAGAGACCCGGGTTCGACCCTGACTACGGGGGCTGTCTGCACAGAGTTTGTACGTTCTCCCCGTGACAACATGGGTTTTCTCCGGGTGCTCTGATTTCCTCCCAAATCCCAAAGACGAGCAGGTTTGTAGGTTGATTGGCTTCTGTAAATTGTTCCTAGAGTGTTGGATAAAACTAGGGAATGGGTGACCGTTGGTTGGCGTGGACTCAGTGAGCCGAAGGGCCTGTTTCAGCTCTGTATTTCTAAACTAAATGAAACCTTTCTGCTGATTTGCACTTTCCGTTGTTTTTATTGTTGTGGAAATTATAAAGGCAGCACTATCCGAGCAGACAGCCGTGGAAGATGAGATGTTGATGGTGCTGTGTGTCCACACGTTAACACCACTGGATCTTCAATAATTCAGAGTCATTGCAAAACTATTTTTAAGGGTTGGGTTGAATCCTATTCAGTTGAGTGTGAACAAATGAGGCTGTCATTCAGGAACCACTTAGACATTTCATCTCATGATTTCCAGAAGTGGCCATTGAAAGCAAACTATAAGAGACATCATGACTGAATTATTCCTTCAATAGTCCATGCTTATGATAATTGGTGTAATATTTACTCCAATGGAACTACCCTTTTGATAAGTACTAACTCACTGAGAAACAGCTTGGTGCTGGTAAATCATTCATCATGCACAGTGTTAAATTAAAATGTATAATTTAGAAAATGTTCTCCTTCGGTAAAGGTCCACATTACCTGCTTACAGATTGTTTATCACGGGACAAGCTTGGAATGCCCCAGTACCATAATCATAAAGATGCTGGTGTTTCACTGCTATTTTACGTGAAATAATAATTTCACTGGAATCAGTGTCAAAGTATCGCTCAATACGTTTAAAAATCTTGCAATTCAGTTACTCATCTCCAATATTATGATATCTGAAATATAGATTTTTAGATTTGGAGATACAGTGCAGAAACAGGCCCTTCGGCCCACCGGGTCCGCGCCACCCAGCGATCCCCGCACATTTACACTATCCTACACCCACTAGGGACAATTTTTACATTTACCAAGCCAATTAACCTACATACCTGTACGTCTTTGGAATATACAGCGGATGCGTATTTGTACCTGTCATCTCTTAAAGTTTACAGTCAGCTGAATGATTGCAAAGTATGAAGTACAGAGCCGTTGTTCTTCAGGCCTGAGGGGGAAGACACCTAGTGCTCCTGTCTTCCTTCTACACTGGAGAATTGCTCCCCCAGCTGATAAGACGATAGAATGTAAAAATAAATAAATTACAGGTATTTTATCAATTGTAAATTAACTGGTACTAAGAGCTTTTCCAAAGCTCACTAGTTTGAGAAGTTTTACTACAAATGTTTGTCAAGGTGGGAATCCAAATTCTCACCTCCACACCTGCACAAGTCTCTGAATGCCTTTTTTTATGTTGGAGATTTTAAGAATTATGAGGTACAGTAAACCTTCATTTTAAGATCATTTCAGATAGAGCAGACAGACCTGCCGATCCACCTCCGGCTCGCCCACCTACGGAGCCCCGACTTCCAATGCCAGCCCTAACTCACAAGGAGCGCCAGCGAGCCCTTCTGCACCCACCACATGGTCCAGTGATACGGCTGTTGTTGTGGCTCACGTTGTAGCCCCTGGAGACAGCACTTACTTCAGGCCGCCGCCAACGACAGGGCACACTCGGTTACCGGGGGGTCCCTCTCCTCGCACCTGCTGCTGCTTCTTGTTGTCGGTGGTGACTTTGTCCGCTCTCCAGTCGACCGCCGCTACTTCCTCCTCCTTCCCCTCAGAGTCGCCAAAATCCTCCACTTTGGGTGAGAGAGCAGGGAGCCCCACGGTGACCGAACGCGTCCTGTCGGTGGTGGCGGCCTGAATAAAGCGCTGTCCCCAGTGGCTACAACGTGAGCTGCAACAATAGTCGCGTTAACCAGTGAAGAAGGGCTCGCTTGTGCAGACCAGAGACACCATCGCCTAGTTTTAAGATAAAATGGCACGAAGTGCTGTATAAACTCAGCAGATTGGGCAGAGCAGTTGCCACATCCAGCTGTGATGCATCTCAGTAGGATTCTTTCTATGAGAAAAAAGCTGGTTATTTCAATTCAGTTTAGTTTATTGTCACATGTACCGAGGTACAGTGAAAAGCTATTTGTTGCATGCTATCCAGTCAGCGGAAAGACAATACATGATTACAATCAAGCCATTCACAGCATACAGATACATGATAAGGGAATAATGTTTAGTGCAATTTGAATTAGATGTTGAGTCCTGAGGGCTGCAATATGCAGATTGTTCCATGAGCTCACAATTGTCATCAGTAGACTAGTGTAGGAAACCAGAGAAATTGGGAAGGTATTACATAGTCCTTTCAGAAGACAGGATAGAACATAAAGTAACACAGTGTGGGCCAAATATGATGCCATTTAAATTTCCTCTCCCTGCACAAGATCCATTCCTATCCATGTGGGATAAGAAGGAACTGTAGCATTCAAACCATCTTGAGATGTAACCATATTGGATCTTGTGTTGGGGAACAAACATGGCCATGCGACTGATGTTTCAGTGGAAGAGTATTCTGGGAACTGATCACTTTATAAGATAAGTTATGAATAAAGATAAGTCTGGACCTTGGGGAAAAATAACAAATTGGGGAAAAGCAGATTACAACATTATTAGGCTGGAGCTTGGGAGAGTAAATTGGGAGCAGCTGTTATTCAATAAATCCACAGCAGACACATGGGAATCATTAGTTAAAATCCAGCTAATCAGAGTTCAGGACCTGCATGTTCCTGTAAGGAGGGAAGATAAGGTCAGGTAAGGGACCCATGGATGACTAGGGAAATTATAAATTTGGATAAAAAGATAAAGGTATGGCGAGTCCGGAAACTTGTTCTTTGTTGAAGAAGTTTATTGCGACAGCAATATTCGATTACAAAGGTTTCTTAACAAGATAACGGACAACCATCAAAAACTCACAGTCTTCTTCGAAGACGTCTCCGAACTAACTCTTTTCGGGCGCCAAAAGCGCACATGACAACGCTGTCCAATCAGCGATGTCGCTCTCTGGACCAATCCCTATGGTCGCGCCCACACGTGACCTTGCTGGCCAATCTGAGGGTTCGACGACCAGGACCACTCTCTATGGTCGCTACATGACCCCCCCCAGAACCCGAGGTACGGAACCTAGCAGGGAGCCGGATTTCGCGACCAGAACGAGTAAGGAGAGGGGCAGCCTGAACCACAGGAGCAGGGGATTCCGGACTTGGTGGAAAAGCCAGAGCGGGGGGTCCTGGACTGATCGGAACTGCCGGAGGCCGGCCTCTCCTAGGTGGTTGGCCGACCAGGACTGGTTGGTCCGGATCCAAGTGTGCAGGTTTGAGCCTGGACACCGAGACGAGCTCACTCCTGCCGCCCACGTCTAAGGTGAAAGTAACCGTCCCCTTACGCAAAACCCGGAACGGCCCTTCATAGACCCTCTGCAACGGGGCACGATGGGAATCCTTTCGCAAAAATACAAACTCACAGTCCTTCAGGGAAGGCGGTTCGTGTACCATGGGACACCCATGACGTGAAGTCGGAACTGGGGCCAGGGAACCCACCCGTGCCCGGAGCGATGCTAAGACTGATGGGACTAGAGGCAGCTGGTCGGAGGGGTCCGGAAGCAAATCCCCGGGTACTCGAAGTGGCGAGCCATATACTAGCTCCGCGGACGAAGCACCGAGATCTTGCTTAGGAGCAGTCCGGATGCCCAGAAGGACACAGGGGAGTTGGTCTACCCAGTCCGGGCCTTCAAGCCTCGCACTGAGGGCCGCCTTGAGTTGACGGTGGAACCTCTCCACAAGCCCATTAGCCTGGGGGTGGTACGCTGTAGTGTGTTGTAACCGGGAACCGTACAGCTCGGCTAGCGTGGCCCAGAGGGACGAAGTGAACTGCGGCCCCCTGTCGGTGGTAATAACCGCCGGAACCCCGAAACGTGCTACCCAATGGAGGGCCAAAGTCCTGGCACAAGAGGCTGCCGAGATATCGGACAATGGGAAAGCCTCTGGCCACCGGGTGAACCGATCCACCACCGTGAGGAGATGGGTGTAGCCCCGGGAGGAAGGCAAGGGCCCGACTAAATCCACGTGAATGTGGAAAAAACGAACTGCTGGGACCTCAAACTCCTGTACGGGGGGCTGGACATGGCGCTGGACTTTAGCGGTCTGGCAGGGAACGCAGGAAAGTGCCCAACCAGCTACCTGTTTACGCAGGCCATGCCAGACAAACCGAGCGGCTACTAACGCAGAGGTGGAGCGGATGGACGGGTGCGCCAGCCCGTGAATGGCATCGAAAACCCGGCGCTGAAGGGAGGGCGGCACTACCGGCCTGGGACGGGGAAGGGAAACATCACACCAGACTTTTGTGCCTTCCGACCCGCAGGCTACCTGAGCCAACTTCAACCCCGAAGTGGTGGACTGGTATGCCGAGGCGGTATCCGCCAGAAGCTGTGCCTCCGCAAGCTCCTGGGGATCCACCTCGCAGTCCACCGCCGAAATGGGGGAACAAGCAGGCCTAGACAGGGCGTCAGCAACGGCATTAAGCTTACCCGCAACATGACGGACATCGGTGGTAAATTCGGAGATGGCAGTCAGGTGCCGCTGCTGGCGGGCCGACCATGGGTCAGACAATTTGAAAAATGCAAATGTTAATGGTTTATGGTCCGTAAAGGCCACAAATGGGCGGCCCTCAAGGAAATACCTGAAATGACGAACAGCTAAATAGAGGGCCAGAAGCTCTCGGTCAAATGCGCTATACTTCAGCTCAGCCGAATTCAGTTGCCGGCTGAAAAACGCCAAGGGCTGCCAAAGGCCACCGACCTGCTGCTCCAAAACCCCACCCACCGCCACGTCAGACGCATCAACCGTCAGGGCCGTGGGGGCGGAGGCGCTCGGGTGGACCAACATGGTGGCGTCTGCCAAGGCTGCCTTAGCTGCTGTAAAAGCCGACTCTGCGGCCGGGGACCATATCAACTCTACCGGTTTACCCGCAAGGCACTGGAAGAGCGGGCGCATGACCCGCGCAGCTGCCGGAACGAACCTATGGTAGAAGTTAACCATACCTACGAACTCCTGCAGCCCTTTTACTGTGGTGGGCCTGGGGAATGCCCGGATAGCCTCCACCTTCTCGGGCAAAGGGGTGGCGCCAGCAAGGGTGATTCTGTGCCCTAGAAAATCGAGAGAAGGAAGGCCGAATTGACACTTGGAGGGTTGGATAATGAGCCCGTGGTCTTGGAGCCGCTGGAACACAGTCCGCAAGTGGACCTGGTGTTCCTGCACTGAGGGGCTGGCGACCAGGATGTCGTCTAAATAAATAAACACAAAGGGTAAACCTCGACCCACACGGTCCATCAGTCGCTGGAAAGCCTGTGCCGCGTTCTTTAAACCGAAAGGCATGCGCAACCATTCGAACAACCCGAACGGAGTGATCATGGCAGTTTTTTGTATGTCCTCCGGCCGCACGGGAATCTGGTGGTATCCTCGCACCAAATCGATCTTGGAGAACACCACCGCTCCTTCCAGCCCAGACGAAAAGTCCTGCAGGTGCGGTATGGGGTAGCGATCAGCCGTGGTGACAGCATTGAGACGCCGATAATCGCCACATGGTCTCCACCCCCCAGATGCCTTGGAGACCATATGCAACGGCGAGGCCCACGGGCTGTCGGACTGACGGACAATGCCCATTTCCTCCATCTTCCTAAATTCCGCCCGCGCCACCACCAGTTTGTCGGGCGGTAGTCTCCTGGCCCGAGCGAAAACGGGAGGGCCCTCGGTGCGAATGTGGTGGACCACGCCGTGCTTGGCCGAAGGGGCGTCAAAACGCTGGATGAGCAGCTCTGGAAACTCCGCCAGGACCTCAGCATACGAGACGACGGCCTGGACAGTAGGGCTGGGCGGGGAGGCGATTGTCGGAGCGACGGGCTCCTCGCTGGCGGAGGGTCGGAGGTCGTTACCGCGGACATCAGGGACCAGTGAAAAGGCCCAGAGAAAATCTGCGCCTAGGATCGCTTGTCTGACGTCTGCTATAATGAATGGCCATTCATACGTGCGGAGGCCTAAAACCAGGGACATTTTCCGCGTACCATATGTGCGGATGGGGCTGCCATTAACCGCGATGAGGGTAGGACCTGTCTTACCCGATGTGGTCTCAAGGTCGGTCGGTGGCACTATACTGACAATGGCTCCCGTGTCCACCAAAAATTCTGTGTCCGTGAATCGATCTCGGACGTAGAGGCGTCGGTTCTGGCCAATCGCAACTGCCCCTATGTACGATCGGCCGAGGCATTTCCCGCGAAAGTACAAGGTGAGCGGCAGTTGCGGGATTCTCTACCCCATCGTAGATGATAATAGCACCAGCCGCGCTTGTGCGGATCTTTTTGCCGGGCTTTTGGAGGACTGGCGGGAGACGCGGCGCCATCTTGATGTCGCTGTGGCGTGGTCGCTGATGTCGAGACCTTGTTGATCGAACCGCTTCCCTTCGATTTGGCCGCCATGAGCGCATCAGCTTTTTCTGCATATGCTTCGGGGTCCTTAAAAGAACAATCCGTGAGCAGAAGTCTGACATCTTCGGGAAGCTTCTCTCGGAATGCCTGCTCGAACATGAGGCAATCCGTATGTTCACCGGCTAGCGTCATCATCTCGGCCATGAGAACGGACGGCAGTCGATCTCCGAGATCCGGTAGGTGCAGAAGTTTTTTAGCGCGATCATGCCTATGGAACCCGAAGGTTCGTAGTAACAGTGCCTTCATGGCCTCGTACTTGCTTTCCGCAGGAGGATTTACGATGAACCGCATCACGCGTGTGGTCGTCTCCGGCGATAGAGCGCTGACGAGGTAGTAATATTTCGTCGCGTCTGTCGATATGTTTCTTAAATGAAACTGGGCTTCGGTGTGGACAAACCAAGATTGTGGTTGATGTGTCCAAAATGACGGAAGGTGGACGCTTACTGCGCTTAACTCCGGTGTGCCATGCGCAGCAGTCAACAACGGGGCGTCGTGTTCGCTCATAGTCGGTGATCGCCCAGATCACGTCGGGGTCACCAATATGGCGAGTCCGGAAACTTGTTCTTTGTTGAAGAAGTTTATTGCGACAGCAATATTCGATTACAAAGGTTTCTTAACAAGATAACGGACAACCATCAAAAACTCACAGTCTTCTTCAAAGACGTCTCCGAACTAACTCTTTTCGGGCGCCAAAAGCGCACATGACAACGCTGTCCAATCAGCGATGTCGCTCTCTGGACCAATCCCTACGGTCGCGCCCACACGTGACCTTGCTGACCAATCTGAGGGTTCGACGACCAGGACCACTCTCTATGGTCGCTACAAAGGAAGCATTTTTAAGCTTAGGAAGATGAAATCAGACAGGGCCTTTAAGGAATATAAAGCAAGCAGGAAGAACTCAAGCAGGTAGTTAAAGAGTCAACAAGCCTCATGAAATGTAATTTGCAAGTCAGACTTACAAAAATCCAACAGGGAAAAGGTGGGACCACTCAGGGATAAAATGAGTAATTTATGCTCTAAGTCAGAAGATGTAGATGAGAAACTTTGAGGACTTTGCATCTGTATTCACCAAGGAGAAGGCCTGGTTAGCTAGCAACAAAAGCTTTTCACTGTATCTTAGTACAAAAGGCAATAAACTATACTGAACTGAACTGGAATGAGTACAGTGAGAACAGCGTTGAGTACAATAATATGCTCTGGCAGAACGACGTGTTGTTGGGTCCTTTGAACCAGCATAGTTTCTCAGGGCCTAATGGGATCTATCCCCAGTTATTGAGATATGCAAGTGAGGAGATTGCAGGGGTCTTGATGAAGATCATGGTATCCTTTCTAGCCACAGCTTAGGTCCCAAAGGTCTGGAGAGTAGTCTTTGTTGTTCCTTTGTTTAAGTAGGGAAGTAGAGATAATCCCAGAAATTATAGGCCAGTGAGCCCACATCAGTGGAAAAAAAGCTATTGCAGTGGATTCTTTAGGATAAGATTTATTTGTCTTCGAAAGAGAATGGGATAAATAGGGAACATCAACATGGCTTTGACAGCAGCAGGTCACGTTTTACTAATCTGATTGTGGTTTTGGAGATAATGAAGGTGATTGATGAGACTGGGACAGTGGATTTTAGTAAGTCATTTGATAAAGTCCCTCAAGGTAGGATGATCCCGAAGATTAAAATGCATGGACCCACAGTAACTTGCGGTTTGAATTCAGAACCAGTTTACCCAAAGGCAAACACAGCGTAGTGGTGGAAGGGTGTTATTCTGCCTGGAGATCTGTGACCACTACAACATGGTTGTAAATGTAGATAGGTTAGTTATTGAGTTTGCAGAATTGTGGACAATGAAGGAAGCTGTCAATGGATAAACCAAGATATAGACAAGTTGCAGATATTGGTGGAGAAATGGTAGATGGAGTTTAATCCGAGCACACTTTGGGAAGGTGAATGCAAGGGGAAGCTAATGACAAAGGGCGGATGCAGAAGAGTTTAATCAGAATGCTACCTGGATTGGAGGCTGCTCGGTTTAAGGAGAGGTTAGACAAACTTAAATTGTTTTCGTTGGAGTGTTGAAGGTTGAGGAGAGACCAGATAGAAGTATATTAAATTATAGGAGGCATAGATAAGGTAGAGAGTCCCGCGGTCAGGCTGTTGAAGTTGCCACGTCGGGGCGGTCGGGGCTCCCGACATTGAAGCCCCCGCCGGGCGGAGAAAATCCCGCGGCCTATTCCAGGCCGCGCCGGACGGTGAGCGGAGTCAGGGGGTATGGGGAGAAGGCAGGAACGGGGTACTGATTGAGAATGATCAGCCATGATCATATTGAATGGCGGTGCTGGCTCGAAGGGCCGAATGGCCTCCTCCTGCACCTATTGTCCTTTATCTATTGTCTATAGTAAGATGATGCTATATTTTTAGGCAAATTTATGTTAAAAAAATGCTACCTGAAGGAAGGAAGTAACCTTAAATCAAATCCCTCGTCTGTATGACCTTAAAACTGGTATTATCTGTTTCCTAAAATAAAAATCAACATTGGCAAGAGAAAAAAACAACTTGAAAGGGAAGTGAAAGCATTTTAATCAGATTTGTTTCGTTTCACCACGTTGCCTTTCAAGTGCTAGAGTGCTGCTTGCCAATGTCACAGCAGTGAACTGTGCTTCAAAAAGTAATTAATTGGCTTTCAGGTGTTTGGTGAGATGCGATAAGTGCAAGTTCCTTCCTTCTAATAATGAAAGAAGGAAAGGGGAAATCTTCAAAGCTATTAATGCATGTGTTAATTACAGTTAAATCTCTGTGCCTAAGGGAAGCCAACTTCTTTTCATCAATGCATTGCAACTTCTTGATGCAATGTGTTCTGCAGGCATCACCCACTCTCCAGTATTGTTCCCAAATGCGTGTTCTTTTCAAGCATTGAACCAAATTAGTGTCTCTGCCTCTGTCTCAGGCTTACATTAAGCTATTTAACAGCGATTGGGACTTGAGACTGATCTACATGTCTTGATTTAGCTACCCAGTAGATTCATTTGTTTAGCCACTGGAATAGATGAAAATAAGCAGACCAGTGAAAGTGCTTCAACCTGCTGCTTCTATCCTTCATTTCATATCTCTGCGTTCTGATGCAGTTCACTGGGACATTGCTTACTGCTTTAATATTTATTAAATAACTTCAAAATTCATTTGTCTCAGCCTGATCTCTTGAGAGTTTCATGCCATGATTGAAACAGAAATTTTACTGTTCCACAGAGAAATGATAAATGACCCACAGTGATGTTTGTATTAGATGGTATAAAGTTTTATTGCAGTTAAATCTGACTTTAACAGTGGCTCTGAAATAAACTTGGCATAATAAAGAAAAGGTTTACGGAGAATGATGAAGTATGTTAATTCTGTGTAGAATTCATGTGAGAAGGCCAACGACTGCTTTCTTTCAGCCTTGCTCTCCTGCAAGCTTTGCCAATCTCAGCTGTCACCCCAGCAGGTACCTGGCAACGGCAATACCCACACCATCATGAGCCCATCTTTGAAGTCTATCAGTTATGCAGGGCAGCAAAAGCTAGGATAGCTTACCAATGACACAGAAACCATCACCAGGACAAGAAGATATTTTCCTCATCTGCACCCCCATTCCGCATCCCAACCACTTTGTTTAGTTTAGAGATACAGCGCAGAAACAGGCCCTTCGGCCCACCAAGTCCGCACTGACCAGCGATCCCCGCACATTAACACTATCCTACACACACCAGGGACAATTTTATATTTATACCAAGCGACTTAACCTACAAACCTGTACGTCTTTGGAGTGTGGGAGGAAGCCGAAGATCTCGGAGAAAACCCATGCAGATCACGGGGAGAACGTGCAAACTCCGTACAGACTGCACCTGCAGTCGGGATCGAACCTGTGTGTCTGGCGCTGTAAGCGCTGTAAGGCAGCAACTCTACCCCAGCGCCACTGTGCCCACCTCATAAGGGGACCAAAAAAATAATGATGGCAAAAAATTCCAGGTGAGACCAAACGTTTTGATCATGGATGGACCCAAGGTAATTCACAATGTGGAAATCAATTTTCAAAGTTCCATTCTTTCCAAGATCATCGTTTAAGCCAAATGGGTGATCTATATCCCCTGGCCCTGGTGAGAAACCTGCAGCCTGGCTCAACATCCAAAGTATCCAGACGCCACTGGATCTCCTGAGGCCACACAGCGCCAATATCTACGTGGCCAGCAAACTGCGAGCCTCAATGGATATTTATGGTTAGTGCATTGAAGGGTTGTCCACTGTTTTGATTCCTTATATGCCCTTATATACAGCTTTTTTCCTACAGCGTCCGGGCCTACAGCGCCCCACGGGGCTAATACGGGACAAGAGCGGTCCCGTACGGGACAAACCAATTTAGCCCAAAATACGGGATGTCCCGGCTAATACGGGACAGTTGGCAACCCTAGGTGCAAGTGAACCTCTGCCGCACCTGAAAAGACTGTCAGGGTCCTTGGATGGAGTCGAAGGGGGAGGTAAAGGGACAGGTATTGCATCTCCTTCCAATGTTGTCGGAACCTATAGTCCGGGGTGGGTCTGATTTAGCACCATAGCTTTGACCCTCCTTCACCACCACCTCTAAGTTGCAACAAGAACATTGATACTAAATCCTAATTCCACACTGAAAAGTCCCCCATCTCTGTCTAAATTTAACAGGCTCCATAAGTTATTTTCTGCAAAGAACAGTCTTAAAATACCATGTTGGCAACTCCCACATTGTGCAGCAGCTGCCTAATGTGCCATGATTACGTTGCTTTATTTGCTACTTTGTTTTGTTTCATTTTGTTCAGTTACATTTCAGCGCACAAACCCAGAACACTCTGCACCATTAATCACACCAGGGAAACATGTGACTTGCTCGCGTGTTTCTGCTATTTTCACTTACATAGATACATAGAAAATAGGTGCAGGAGTAGGCCTTTCGGCCCTTCGAGCCGGCACCGTCATTCAATGTGATCATGGCTGATCATCCACAATCAGTACCCCGTACCTGCCTTCTCCCCATATCCCTTGATTCCACTAGCCCTAAGAGCTCTATCTAACTCTCTTTTGAATGCATACAATCAGTCGGCCTCCACTGCCTTCTGAGGCAGAGAATTCCACAAATTCACAACTCTCTGGGTGAAAAAGTTTTTCCTCATCTCAGTTCTAAATGGCCAACTCCTTATTCTTAAACTGTGGCCCATGGTTCTGGACTGCCCCAACATCAGGAACATGTTTCCTACATCTAGCTTGTCCAATCCATTAATAATTCAATAGCAAGAATGTCCTTCCTCAAATTAAGAGACCAAAACTGCACACAATAATCCAGGTATGGTCTCACCAGGATTCTGTACAATTGCAGAAGGACCTCTGTACTCCAATACTGAACTCCTCTCATTATGAAGGCCAACATGCCATTAGCTTTTTTCACTGCCTGCTGTACCTGCATGCTTACTTTCAGTGACTGATGTACAAGCACACCCAGATCTCGTTGCACCTCCCCTTCTCCTAATCTGACACCATTCAGATAATAATCTGTCTTCCTGTTCTTCCACCAAAGTGGATAACCTCACATTTATCCACATTATACTGCATCGGCCATGCATCTGCCCACTCACCCAACCTGTCCAAGTCACCCTGCATCCAAGTCATAGCATCCTCTTCACAGATCACACTGCCATCCAGCTTTGCCGCATCTGCAAATTTGCTAGTGTTACTTTTAATTCCATCATCTAAATCATTAATATATATTGTGAAGAGCTGTGGTCCTAGCACTGAGCATTGTGGCACCCCAATAGTCACTACCTGACATTCTGAAAGGAAACCGTTAATTCCTACTCTTTGTTTCCTGTCTGCCAACCAATTTTTTATCCATGTCAATACCCTACCCCCAATACCCTACCCCCAATACCATGTGCTCTAATTTTGCCCACTAATCTCCTGTGTGGGACCTTATCAAAAGCTTGCTGAAAGTCCAGATACATTACATCCATTGGCTCTCCCTTGTCCATTTTACTTGTAACTTCCTCAAAAATTTCCAGAAGATTAGTCCACCAAAATTTTCCCTTCGTAAATCCATGCTGACTAGGACCGATCCTGTTACTGGTATCCAAATGTGCCACTATTACATCTTTAATAATTGACTCCAGCAACTTCCCCACCGCCAATGTCAGGCTAACTGGTCTATAATTCTCTGCTTTCTCTCTCCCTCCTTTCTTAAAAAGTGGGATAAAATTAGCTACCCTCCAATCCACAGGAATTGTTCCAGAATCTATAGAACATTGGAAAATGATCACCAATACGTCCACGATTTCTAGAGCCACCTCCTTGAGTACCCTGGGACGCAGCCCATCAGGCCCTGGGGATTTATCAGCCTTCAGTCCCATCAGTCTACCCAACACCATTTCCTGACTAATGTGAATTTCCTTCAGTTCCTCCATCACCCTAGATCCTCTGTCCCCTAGTACATCTGGGAGATTGTTTGTGACTTCCTTAGTGAAGACAGAGCCAAAGAACCTGTTCAACTCGTCTGCCATTTCCTTGTTCCCCATAATAAATTCACCTGTTTCTGTCTTCAAGGGACCCACATTTGTCTTAACTAATCTTTTCACAAACCTAAAGAAGCTTTTACTATCCTCCTTTATATTCTTGGCTAGCTTACCTTCTTACTTCATCTTTTCTCCCCATATTGCCTTTTTAACTACCTTCTGTTGTTCTTTAAACATTTCCCAATCCTCTGGCTTCCTACTCATCTTTGCTATGCATGTGTCTTTTTTCTTTTTTATACTGTCCTTGACTTCCCTTGTCAGCCATGGTTGCCTCTTATTCCCCTTAGAATCTTTCCTCCACTTTGGATTGAAACGATCCTGCATCTTCTGGATTATTCCCAGAAATTCTTGCTATTGCTGTTCCACCATCATTCCTGCTAGGGTCCCTTTCCCGTCAACTTTGGCCAGCTCCTCCCTCATGCCTCCATAGTCCCCTTTGTTCAACTGCTGGTTTTACCATTTCCCTCTCCAATTGCAGATTAAAACTTATCATATTATGGTCACTAACCCCTAATGGTTCTTTTACCTTGCGTTCCCTTATCAAATCCAGTTCACTACACAAAACTAAATTCAGAATTACCTTCTCCCTGGTAGGCTCCAGTACAAGCTGCTCTAAGATTCCATCTCGGAGGCACTCCACAAACTCCCTTTCTTGGTGTCCAGTACCAACCTGATTTTTCCCAGTCTACCGGCATATTGAAATCTCCCATGACCACCATAGCATTACCTTTGTTACATGCCAATTTTAACTCCTGATGCAACTTGCACCCTATATCCAGGCTACTGTTTGGGGGCCTGTAGTTGACTCCCATTAAGGTATTTTTGCCCTTACAATTTCTCAGTTCTATCCACAATGACTCTACATCTTCTGTTTCTATGTCACCCCTTGCAAAGGACTGAATTTCATTCCTTACCAACAGAGCTACCCCACCCCCTCTGCCCACCTGTCTGTCTATTCGATAGGACGTATACCCCTGAATATTCAGTTCCCAGCTCCCATCCTTTTGCAGCCATGTCTCTGTAATTCCCACAACATCATACCCACCAATATCTAACCGAGCTCCAAGCTCCTCCACTTTATTTCTTATACTTCGCTAATTCGTATACAGATGCTCCCTGGTTTACGATGCTTCGACTTGCTATATTTCAATTTGCGATGGTGCAAACGGCAGTGACCCATAGCGAGCCGCAGCTCGCTTCCGGGCATGTGATCGCGTGTATTAAATGCATTTCGACTTACAATATTTTCGGTTTTCGATAGGTTTCTCGGAACGAAACCCCATCGTAAGCTGAGGAGCACCTGTATCACACTTTTAATTCCGTATTCACCTCCCCTCTCACACCGGTTCCTATTTCACCTGACTCCGCTCTCTTATCCCTTCTTGAACTTTCCGTCCCATTAATTCGGGTGCCTTTTGTAACTTTTCTTGTACTCTCTTCCCCTTTAACTCCATCCTTATACTTCCAATTTGTCAACCCCTCCCCCCCCCCCCCCCCCCCCCCCCACCCCCCACCCTCGCTATTCAGTTTAAACCCACGCATGTAGCACTAGCAAACCTGGCTGCCAGAATGTTGGTCCCCCTCCAGTTAAGGTGCAACCTGTCTCTTTTGTACAGGTCACCCCTACCAGGGCCGTCTTAACGCATGGGCCTGATGGGCACTTGCCCGGGGGCCCACGAGCATAGGGGCCCCATGCTGATCTGTGTATGTTAAGTGACTTGCAATAAATTAATACTACTTTAAAAATGTAGGTTCAATAAGTGCTTTTTTTGCAACATTTTCCATCCCTAAGTGCTTCTCACAGCGATCTGTAAGTGCTTTTCGCAATAATGTAGCACCCTAAGTCCATCGCTAAGTGCTTTTCGGTAAGTGCTTTTCGCCGGCACGATAGGGGGGGGCTGGTAGGGAAAGGGGGGTGGGGGAGAGTAACGGTAGGGGCCCCAGTACACTGCTTTGCCCGGGGACCCATAATGCTGTAAAAACGGCCCTGACCCCTACCCCAGAAGAGATCCCAGTGGTCTATAAATCTAAATCCCTGCCCCCTGCACCAGCCCCTCAGCCACCCATTCAGATCCCCTGGAACCAAACCAGAGATAACCACCCTAGATGTCCTGCTTTTCAGCCTTCTTTCTAAATCCCTAAATTCACATTGCAGAACCTCCTTCCTCTTCTTCCCAATGGTGTTTGTGCTGACATGCACAACCACGCCCGGCTACTCCCCTTCCCTCTCTAGGATTCCCAGCAATCGGTCCGAGACATCTTGGACCCTGGTACCAGGCAAGTTACTGTTAAAATGAAAAGTTGAGCAGCTCTAGCAGCATTTGGCCATTGATATATATATATATATATATATATATATATATTGCCTGTGGGAAATCCCTCACCTCCAGACCACTTACTTTTGCTGTTTTGCGGGGAGTTGGGGAGAAGGAGATGGGTGAGGGCAAAGGAGAAAGTCTGTGCTCAATTCATCGTATAGAATATAATTGTATCAGCAGTTCCACATTCAAACATTTGGTGGCGCTGTGCTGCCAGGCATGCTCTCTTTAATGTATCATTTAATGCGAGCACTTAAACCTTCTGCATTTGCACTTGGAACATTTGCTGAGCACCTGAGATTGAAATGTCTATTAGAATGAATCCACTAGTATTCCAGGTTAATACTGCATCAATGAAGTGCCTTCACCTTATCTGACCTCCAAGGCACTAACAACTCAGGCACTAAGATGAAGTGCTTTGAGAGGTTGATTGTGGTGCAAATCAACACCTACCTCGGTAAGAAGCTGGTTCCATTGCAATTTTGCCTACTGCCATAATAAATCAAAGGGAGAGGGGGAGGGTTAGATCTTGCTGGTTCTCTGCTCTGGACTTCTTGGGAAATAAAAGCACATATCTCAGGCTATTGTTTACAGACTATCGTTCACCGTTCAACACCGTCATCTCTTGCAAACTTGATACCAAGATCAGGGAACTGAATCTCTGTGTATCCTTTTGCAACTGGATCCTTGATTTTGTCATCAATAGACAATAGACAATAGACAATAGGTGCAGGAGGAGGCCATTCGGCCCTTCGAGCCAGCACCGCCATTCAATGTGATCATGGCTGATCATTCTCAATCAGTACCCCGTTCCTGCCTTCTCCCCATACCCCAACAGAACACAATCAATAAGAATTGGCAGCAATACTTGCTCTTCAATAATCATCAGTGCAGGCACACCCGCAGGTTGTGTGCTCAGTCCCCTGCTCTACTCACTCTCTATCCGTGATGGTGTAACCGCACACAGATCCAACTCCATATTTGGATCCTTTTTCCCTGTGGCTATCAAACTGTACAATTCCTCCCCCTTCTGTCATGGGGTAGACTGACTCCCCTCCCTCTCCCACCCCAATCTTTGCACATTCCCAATCCTGGACTTTCCACTCGTCTCTTTAATTTCATGTATCTTCTTGTATTTTATGACTTGGCAGACCAATTTCCTGGGGTAAATATAGTTCTATCCTATTGTATCATACAGTGCCATGGTGGATGAATTATGGATAATGATGTCTCAGTTTGGGAGGAAGATCAATTGCCTGATTGAATGGTGCCAGAACAACAACCTGCTCTCAATGCCAGTAAGACTAAGGAGCTCATTGTTGACTTTAGAACAGGGAGGCTGAGGATCTACAAACAGGCCGGTGGTGGAGAGAGTCAACAACTTCAACTACTTGGGTGTTCATATCTCTGAAGCTCACCACAGATTTCTGCATCCAGAGCCAAGACATTAATGTAGGCAACAAAAAGTTGATAAAAGGAACAGGCCATTTCATGAAAACGGGTTTCAGACAATGAGATGGTGAGACCAAGCGTAGTCTGTCAGGGCCTACCTGATCTCCCAGTTGTCAAACACTTTAATTCCTCTTCACATTCCCAGACTGAACTTTCTGTCCTAGGCCTCCTCCATTGTCAGAGTGAGGCCAAACGCAAATTGGAGGAACAGCACGCCATATTCCGCTCAGGTAGCTTACAACCCAGCGGTGTAAATTATGTTTTCTCTAACTTCAAGTAACCCTTGCATCCCCTCTCTCTCTGCCCCTCCCACACAAACGTTGTTGTACTAGCTTCCAAGCCGTCTTGTTGGGTCTCATTGTCTGTAACTCGTTTTCAGTTAGGCCACAGGTAACATTCGCCTGTTCCCTTTATCATCCATACTTTTTTGCATATCCTTCTTTCATTTGTTATATATCTCTATATCATTCATCTCTCTAAATCACCATCTATGTCTCTTGTTTTCCTTTCCCCTGACTCTCAGTCTGAAGAAAGGTCTCAACCAGAAACGTCACCTATTCCTTCTCTCCAGAGATGCTGTCTGACCCGCTGAGTTACTCCAGCTTTTTGTGTCTATCTTTGATCACTCAGAGTGTGTGAGCAAGGGTTGGTCGGATTGTTGCCCTGTATGGTACGGATGGAATGGATGTAACATTGTGAAATGAATAACATGACCTGTATTAATTCTAGACTAATGTAAAGGAATAGGTCTGTGCATGCTTGCTGGTGATCTAAAATCACTGTACATTTGGATTACATTGGATGATTCATCAAATGCTTGATTGGTAGATGGTGAAAATGCTTTGGAGTGTTAGAAATTACTTACTTTTATGGGAACCCAGCCTCTGAGCCATATTGGTTTGCTAGCCAGTGCTTGGCAGTTCTAGTTGTTTCATATCAATTAACGCTGGGGAGTAAGCCAATGGTTACATTATTGAATGTAAATCCAGGATTGGTGGAGCTCTTGTTGGAGATGGCCATTGCTTGGCATCTAAGTAACATGAAAACCAGCCAGTGCATACCTGAATATTGCCTGGGTCATGCTACGTGGATGTGGACTGCTTCACTTCAATGTGGAATCAAAAATTTAGTTTGATTTAATTTGGAGATACAGCGCGGAAACAGGCCCATCGGCCCACCGAGTCCGTGCCAACCAGCGATCCCCACACATTAACATGATCCTACACACACCTAGGGACAATTTACAATCAGACCAAGCCGATTAACTTACAAACCTGTACGTCTTTGGGTGTGGGAGAAAACCAGAGATCCCGGAGAAAACCCATGCAGGTCACGGGGAGAACATACAAACTCCGTACAGACAAACACCCGTAGTCATGATCGAACCAGGGTCTCTGGCACTGTACGAAAGCAACTCGACCACTGCGCCACCGTGCCGATTTGTAGCAACCTTATTTATTGCAAAACACTGCCCTGCTTAATGAAGTAGATAGATCCTTGCAAGGAATGAAACCGTCCTCTGCATAAAGCCAGCAACGCAGAGTTGATGGTGGCAGGATCAACTCTACCACTGCACCACCACAGGATCAACTCTACCACAACCTGTAAGACATTGTGCAATAATCAATAAACATCTCCACTTTTACCATTGTGACTGAAGGAGTCAAAGCAGTTCAAAGCTTTTGGTTTCTGGCAGGTGAGATGCAATATTGTAGTGCATAGTCTCAAAAAACAGAAACTCAATGTGCCCACTAGTAGATTCAGGAGACTCGCCTCGATTTGACAGGCTGGAAACATAGGCTTGCCATGAAAGAACTGGACTACCCTTCATCTCTATCCCCTGATCAGTGCTTCCATCCAGAGAGGTTGCAGAATCTCATACTGTTGGTGTTCCAACTGAAATTTGTATAATTTTTGGCTACAGAGAAAAAACTTCCTTGCATTTCACATTATCATGAACACATAAATCCACCTGTATTTCCTTTCTTCTACCTCTGAATTCCTAAATAATATCCACCTATTTTTGAATTCAAATATATTCTCCAAGGTCATAATGATTTCCCCTACATAAGCTTCCAATTTCTAGTGCTTTATTCTTAATGCTTCCAGATTTAAGGACTTAGATTTGGAAACTTAAAAAAAATAATTTCCTCTTATTTCCCATTGACCAGTCTTTCTACGCGTTTGAAGAGTAATTCTCGCTTTCCATTCATATCCACTTCAAAACTGGGTAATTCCTTCCGCCCTGTTATTAATTAGACTCCTCAGAGAAAATATTCCAATGTTGCATGCTTAACCAGAGACTCACATATGGAAACAAATAATGGGAAGTTAAACAGATTATTTTCCATCTGTGGTCAGCAAGAAAACCTGGGATTATGTGCTAGTGCATTTACCCACTTTTTGAATCCACTCTCAGTGACTTTGATGAGCCACAAGCCAAAGTTCAGGAAGAGAACTGGTGTGAGAAGGTCCGGGGAAAATTATTACAGTAGATAGGTAGGGGGCGGCACAGTGGCGCAGCGGTAGAGTTGCTGCCTTACAGCGAATGCAGCGCCTGAGACTCAGGTTTTCTCCGAGATCTTCGGTTTCCTCCCACACTCCAAAGACGTACAGGTATGTAGGTTAATTGACTGGGTAAAATGTAAAAATTGTCCCTAGTGTGTGTAGGATCGTGTTAATGTGCGGGGATCGCTGGGCGGCGCGGACTCGGTGGGCCGAAGGGCCTGTTTCCGTGTTGTATCTCTACATCTAAAAAATCTAAAAAATCTAAAATCTAAACTAATAAAACACATTGGGGGTTGTAAACTAAGCTAAGGACAATGAAACTGTTCAGGGAGTAGAGCCATAGTGCTACAGTATACAGCATGGAAACATGCCCTTTGGCCTAACCTGCCTATGCTGACCAACATGCCCCATCCACACTAATCCCACCTACCTGCATTTGGCCCATATTCCTCTAAACCTGTCCTTTGCATGTACCTGTCTAAATGCTTCTAAAACGTTGCAAGAGTCCCTGTCTCAACTACCGCCTCCAGCAGCTCGTTCCATACACCCACCATCCTTTGTGTGAAAAGGTCACCCCTCAGGTTCCTATTAAGTCTTTCCCCCCTCACCTTAAACCTATGTCCTCTGGTTCTCAATTTCCCTACTCTGGGTAAAAGACTCTGTGCATTGACCCCATCTATTCCTCTCGTGATTTCGTACACCTCTATGACATCACCCCTCATCCTCCAAGGAATAAAGTGCTAGCCTGCTCAACCTCTCCGTATAACTCAGGCTCTCGAGTCCTGGCAACATCCTCAACAATCTTCCCTGCACCCATTCCAACCTGATAACATCTTTCCTATAACATGGTGTCCAAAAGTGAACACAATAGTCTAAATGTTGTCTCAACAATGTCATATAACTGTGATATGGCCTCCCAACTTCTATACTCAATACTCTGGCTGATGAAGGCCATTGTGCCAAAAGCCTTTTTGACCACTGTATCTACCTGTAATGCCACTTTCAAGGAAATATGTACCTGCACTCCTAGTTCCCTCTGCTCTAATACACTCTCCAGAGACCTATCATTCATTGTGTAGGACCTGCCCATTCCTAGCCTACCTCCCCAATTGATCAAGATCCTGCTGTAATTTTCGACAACCATCTTCACTATCTTCAATACCACCCACTTTTGTATCATCTGCAAACTTGCTAATCTTGCCATGTACTTCTCATCCAAATCATTGAAGTAGATGACAAAAAGTAATGGGCCCAGCACCAAACCTTGAGGCACACCACCAGTTCGAGAAGCAACTTTCCACCATCACCCTCTGCCTCCTTCCACAAAGCCAATTTTCTATCCATTCAGCCATCTCTCATTGGATCCCATGCGATCTACTCTCCCAGAGCAGCCTACCATGTGGAATCTTGTCAAATGCTTTGCTTCGAATGAATGTGTATGCACCCTGACTACCCCCGCATTATTTTATATTCCTTGGCCTCCTACACCATGGAATAAAGTTCTAGCCTGGCCAATCTCTCCCTATAACTCAGTCCCTTAAATCCTGCCATCATCCTCATACATCTTTTCTGCTCTGATCAAGTTATGATCAAAGTTGAGAGAGAGGGAGCTTTACGTTCAAGGCCATTAAAGGAGCTGAAAGCCAGAAAACTTACTTCAGAAGCCCAGTTTGGGTTGGACACTTGCTCCTATTGACTTATGACTGTGACAATAGGGTCAGATCTGCAGCAAAGGCAGTCGGCACCTTCTGCAGGCAAGCAGAGACAACCCTGGACACCACTCCCTCAGAGTTCAATTTAAATTACAACACTTACGTACTTACTATGTTCAGGTCTAGTCGACTTTTTGTGAGACCCTTAGGAATAGGCTCATAAATATGTTGTATAAATTTAAACACTGAAGGGTCTCGACCCGAAACGTCACATTCCTTTTCTCCAGAGATGCTGTTTGACCCGCTGAGTTACTCCAGCTTTTTGTGTCTATCTTCAATGAGAGTGGAGTTAGGTGGTGGTTGCAATGGTCCATCACAGTATTTTAACACCTGCTCTTGGAGCTGGACAGCTTGCAAAGAGCAATGCCCAAGATCACATACACCTGCCAAGTTTGTTAAACTTCCCGACTCTCAAATTACTAGGACGTCATGCCCCAACACTTTTTTTCCCCCCAATAATCTATCTAATTTGCATTTGTCTGAATTAATACGGATCGCTTCTGCCTCCTAACCGAGCCTGCTGTAGTTGGAACATTCATTCATAGAAAGGTTCACTGAAGCCAAGGGGAATTGGGTGTGGAACCGAACATTGTAAATACAGGGTCTCTGCATTTACAATATATTTGTGTTTTCGTCCACTCATTTTCGCATGGGTGGAGAAAAACACAAAAATGCTGTGAGTTCCGAGATCCTGCCAAATTAAACAATTTTATTAGCCAGTTTCCAGCATGTCTGCAGGCCACATGGAGTGACTGGCTAGCTGCCCACTGGGAAGCCTGAACCAGAGACCGCTGTGGGCAATCAGTGAAGATCAGAAAACTCAGAGGAAAGCAGCAAGGAGGGAGGAGGAGTCGGTCATGTGTGGTGGAGATCATGATGTGATCATTGGATGGTGCTGGCTGATTGCTCAGAACATTTGTTTGAAGGACCTAATTTAGTTTAGAGATACAGCGCGGAAACAGGCCCTTCGGCCCATTGAGTCCACGCTGACCAGCGATCCCCGCACACTTACACTATCCTACACACGAGGGACAATTTATAATTATACCAAGCCAATTAACCTAGAAACCTGTATGTCTTTGGCGTGTGGGAGGAAAGCAGAGATCCCGGAGAAACCCCACGCAGGTCACGGGGAGAACGTACAAACTCCACACAGACAACCACCTGTAGTCAGGATCAAACCCAGGTCTCTGGTGCTGTAAGGCAACAACTCTGCCGCTGCACCACTGTGCATCTGATGTATATAGATGTAAGAGTACCTGTATCATAAAAGTAAACCGACCAAGAGTTTATTTCTGAAGGCAAAGAAATAAAGTCGGGAAGTTATGTTCAACCTGGCTGAAGGTTAATCAAACAGTTCCTCTGTTATAAAAGTCTATCAAAGTCCGTCATCGCTCAAAGGTTTCTGTGAGTGATGAAGGATTTTGATTGACTTTTTAATAAACGTTTTACTACTGTGGATAACATTAAGTCATAGAGCCATGCAACATGGGGCAGACCATGCTAGTCCCACTTTCCTGTGCCTTACCTACATTCCACAAACCTACAAACCAGCACGCCTTTGGTCGTACATGTTACGTAAATGTTATGTACTCCTGCATGGTATGATGCCAAGTTAATGTTGTTACTGTTGTTTAGATAACAGTTACTGCCTTCAACTACGAGTATTCTCTTAATAACAGTTTTATTTAAGCAGCAAATGTATCTGTTTTATTTAAGAGCTTACTGATCATGTCTTTGTGTTGAGTTTAAGATGTTTTAGTTCCTTTTCAGGTTGTGGGCATCAATATTAAGGACTATGTTCATTGCCCATCATTAATAGCCCTTGTAAAGGTGGTGGTACTCACACAGCTGTACAGACAGCATCCGTAGACAGGATTGAACCCAGGTCTCTCGTGCTGTAAGCACTGTAAGGCAGCAGCACCATCGCTGCACCACCGTGCAACACTATTAGAGAGCGATCTAATAGAGGTGCGTAGGATCATGTGAGGAATAGATAGGGGAAATGCACAGTCTTTTACCCAGAGAAGGGAAATCAAGAACCAGACAACATAGGTTTATGGTGGAACCTGAGGGGCAACTTTTTACACAAAGGGTGGAGGTATATGGTATGAGCTGCCAGAGGAGGTTTAAAAAACATTTGGACAGGTACATGGTTAGGATAAGTTTGGAGGAACATGGGCCAATCATAAGCCTATTTCCATTGTATGACTCTATGACCCAACTGCAACTCTTTTAGTTTAGTTTAGTTTAGAGATACAGCATGGAAACAGGCCATTCGGCCCACCAAGTCCGCACCGACCAGCGATCCCCGCACATTAATACAAGTCTACACACAGGCTACTCAGGACTATTTACACATATCAAGTATACAAACCCATGCCAATTAACCAACTTTGGAGTGTGGGAGGAAACCGAAGATCTCGGAGAAAACCCATGTGATCACGGGGAGAACGTACAAACTCCGTACAGACAGCACCCGTAGTCAGGATCGAACTGGGGTCTCTGGTGCTGCAAGTGCTGTAAGACAGCAACTCTACCACTATGCCACTGTGTCTCCCAAGCTCTTCCGATTTGGCCCATTGCACTCAATGCTCACAATATACAGTCTCTACTTTGGTGAAACCAAGTGGGGTCGAGGCGACCATTTTATGGAGCACCTGTGCTTTAACGCAATGGGCATCCCAGGCTTCCGATTGTATGTCATTTTAACTCTCCTTCCCACTCCCTCACATGTCTCTTCTCGGCCTTCTCCATTGCTGGAGCGAGGCCAAACTTACAATAGAAGTGCATTTTCCATTTGGGTAGCTTATAACTAAATTGTATAAACATTGAACATTCGAATGTTGGGTAACCCACCCTACTCAGTTCAGTTTAGTTTATTGTCACGTGTACCCAGGTATAATGAAAAACTCCCATTGTCTCCTCCCACGTATCCTTGCCTCTTCCCCTCCCTTTACTGGTTCCACCTGCAAATCATTCCCCACCCCCCCCCCCCCCCCCCCCACCCCCTTTCCTCAAGGTACCCAATCTAGTTCTGCCTATTACCTCCCTGCCTTTTTCATACCCTCCCATGCACTGGCTGACAATCTTTCCTCAAATATAATGCTACTTAATCCTACTCCAATGTTTGTTATGAACACGAATGAGCTATCTCTATGTTATATTCCTGTTCTTTTTCCAAATGTCTTGATGTATTTTGCGTCTAGAAACCTATCTATAATCCTACTTGCATTTAATCCTGCAACTGAGTCACCACAGTTTTATGTGGGAGGGAATTCCACATGTTTACCACCCTCTGAGGGAAGAGATTTCCTGGCCATATGTCCCCCTGCAATTTTCGACCCTGCAGCCTTTGCTCCCCATGATTTCGTTCTCCTGCATCCTTTTCACCCATTGTAACCTCTTTACTCCAATAACTCTGTTTCCTTGCAATCTCTCCCCCTCCCTTTCTCTCTGTATCACCATCGGACCGAAGAAAGGTCCCAACCCAAAACGTCATGACTCCTTTTCCCTCCATAGATGCTGCCTAAAGAACTAAGTTTCTCTAGCAGCTTGTTTTATTGCCAATATCTGCATACTTTTCCCTGGCTACAAACTTGAACATCAGGCTTGACTTTACATTGGCAACCCTGTTTCCCAGACAGCAACCAGCTGGGCTGCAAATTGAACAAAACGTTAGTTGAAGTCCAGCTCTTCAATTCTATGAATCCACCATCTTTCCTCCATTTTCATATTCCCACCCCTGACCAGACCTGCCCCTCCCCCCCCCCCCTCCCTCAGCTCCTTGCTCATAATTATTGGGATCAATACAGTCACTGACTGGTCCCTCGGGGGCTCAGTTGACCACTCCTCTTACGACTACTACAAGGGATTTGGGGAAAAGATGTGAACATGCAGAATATGGTTTTATACATCCTTTATTTATCTACTTTCAAGCTAGTGCTGAGTTACTCCAGCACTTTGCGTTCATCTTCAGTGTAAACCAGCATCTGCAGTTCCTTTCTACACACTTCCAATATTATGTTCCCATTCTCTGGAATTCTCCTCCCATGGCAATTTCTTCAGATTTTATATATCTGTGCTTGCTGTTTAGAAGCTTCCACTTGGTCAACTGTTCACTAAATTGCTCTCACTTCTACCTGAATCCAAACTTTCGTCTTCCTGAAAATAAGATAACATGAGATATCACGTTAAGTTACAAGGTCGCTGATTCTGTCATAGCTAAAAAAATACATTAATCCTAAGTGATTGGTTTAATTTAGATTAGTTTAGAGCTACAGCACGGAAACAAGCTCTTCAGCCCACTAAGTCCGCGCCGAGCAGTGATCCCTGTACACTAACACTATCCTACACACATTCGGGGCAATTTACAATTATACCAAGCCTATTAACCTACAAACCTGTACATCTTTGGAATATGGGAGGAAACCAGAGATCCCAGAGAAAGCACACGCAGGTCATGGGGAGAATGTACAAACTCTGTACAGACAACACCCGTAGTCAGGATCGAACCCATGTCTCTGGCACTGTAAGGAAGCAACTCTACCGCTGCGCCACCGTGCCCATTTGTGCCAAACTTATTTATTGCAAAACACCATGCCTTTTGCAGTAGTTAGATCCTTGCAATAAATAAATGAAACCCTCCTCTGCACAAAGCCAGCAATACAGAGTTGATGGCACTTAAGGTCTCTAAAGCTGAGGTCAGCTCAAGTCAAGGTCTCTAAAGCTGAGCTAGCACCATTTACTTTGTTCGTCGTCAGGCAATATGTGAAGGAAGAGGGGTACTCCTTTGTGAATGGAAAAAGTGGGCATTTGGCACACAATGTCCATACCTGGACACCAATGTGGGCATGTGGCACACAATGTCCATACCTGGACACCAATGTGGGCATGTGGCACACAATGTCCATATCTGGACACCAATGTGGGCATGTGGCACACAATGTCCATACCTGGACACCAATGTGGGCATGTGGCACACAATGTCCATACCTGGACACCAATGTGGGCATGTGGCACACAATGTCCATACCTGGACACCAATGTGGGCATGTGGCACACAATGTCCATACCTGGACACCAATGTGGGCATGTGGCACACAATGTCCATACCTGGACACCAATGTGGGCATGTGGCACACAATGTCCATACCTGGACACCAATGAAGGATGTTAATGCTGAGCAGTCTCTGTTCTGAGTGAAACCTACTCTGAGTATGTTTTCTCCCATTCTATTTACCCCAACAGATACAAGGCTGGAGACCACCTATGGGCACAGTCCTATCTTCAATGCTGATGTTATGGTATGTTGGTTTTTTACTCTTTTAATCCATGTTTAGTTTAGTTTAGTTTAGTTTAGAGATACAGCACGGTAACAGGCCCTTTGGCAGAACAAGTCTGCTCTGACCAGCGATCACCCCATACACTAGCACTATCCTACACACTAGGGACAATTTATAATCTTTACCGAAGCCAAATAACGTACAATTACAGCGTGAGGGAGAATCCGGAGGACCCCGGGGGAAACCCACGCCGTCATGGGGAGAACGTACAAACTCCATTAGACAGCACCTATAGTCAGGATGGAACCCGGGTCTCTGGCTCTGTCAGGCAGCAACTCTACCACTGCACCACCGTGCCACCCCTGCTGCAACACGTTTGGAGAAATGGATTTGTGATATTTCATTAGCAATGAAAGCAACCTATTAAATAACATAAAAATGTAATCAGACTATTATTTCACTCAGGTCTAAATGGCTGAAGGAACAAAGCATTTGAATAAAACCTTATCTAGTCCAGCTCTTCCATTCTAAATATATGTGATCACATTTCAGTTTCAATAAGCCCTCGTGCAGTCAATGACAGCTATAATATTTCAACCAGGTAACCTGAGACCTGCACAGTAAGGTATATAAATTTAATTAATTTATTTTTGATCTTAAGCACCTGTAGGAAGATATACTGAAATTGCCATGAAATGCATTTTTGCTGATATTGAACAATATGCATTAATTTCCACTGAGATATTCTCAACTGACCTTTTTCAATACCTTATATATGATTTAAGCTGCTAGTGCATTGGAAAATACACATACACGCACACACAGGCCAAGATCTTCAATTTTGGTTTTTAAATATTTTCACTGTTACACAGTTGCAAAATTCATTGGTTTGTGTATTGGCGTATTTATTTTCTTAACAGTGTTCCATGTATCAGAATAGGTCCCTCTGAGCAGCTTGTTTGTTTTGGAACTCGGAAACATTGAGGAATCTATTACATCTTTTACAGTTTGCAATGGCACGTTGTGCTTTTGGATTTTAAATGTCCCATGTAGTCCACTGTCAAAGTATTTGCACAGTCTGAGTATCAGTGTCAGCTGGCAACAGAAAACATATGGTGAGACTCAAACATCTGGAATATCATGTTATTCATTTTATTTTATTACCTGCATATGATTATAATTTCTGTGGAAAATAACCAAGTTAATGCTGCAGAAAACCTGCCTCAAACCATCACTGATGAGGCAGATCAAACCAGATGTGCTGCTTCTCTGAAAAATAAATACATTTTCAAGGCAAGATGACAAACGTTAAGTTCGCTCGGGTGAATCTCCTTCAATTTGTTCCTTTCAATATAAAAGGGATTTTGACACACAGATAAAAGTCTATTGTTCAGATCCATTTCACTGTGATTCTGTTAAATGCATTGATAATTATGCCTTGACTTCTAGAAAGAGAGCTTGCTAAATAGTAGGAAGCAGAGGGTGCTGGTTGAAGGTTGGTTTTTGGACTGGAAGTCTGTGACTAGTGGTGTTCCTCAGGGACAGGTGCTGGGACCATTGCTGTTTGTCACCAATATCAACGATTTAATTAGTAAGTTTGCAGTTTTCACTAAAGTAAGTGCTATCATAGACTGTGAAGATGGTTATCGAGAATTACAAATGGCTCTTCCACAGAAGACTGTGGAAGCCAAGTCAGTGGGTATTTTTAAAGCTGAGATTGACAGGTTCTTGATTAGTGTCAGGGGTTATGGGGAGAGGCAATAGAATGGGGTTAAGAAGGAAAAATAGATCAGCCATGATTGAATGGCAGAGTAGACTTGAGGGGCCGAATGGCCTAATTCTGCTCCTGTCACTTATGAACTCTTGATCAGCTGGGTAAGAGGGCTGAGGAATGAAAAATAGAGATAATTTAGGTAAGAGTGCAGGGAAGATTTACGAGGATGTTGTCAGGGCTTGAGGGCTTGAGCTATATGGAGCGGTGGGGCAGGCTAGAACTTCATTGCTAGGACCTCGGGAGGATGAGGGGTGATCTTATAGAGGTGTATATGATCATGAGGGGAATAGATAGAGTAGATGCACATACTTTTACCCAGAATAGGAGAATCAAGAACCAGATGACAACGGTTTAAGGTGAGAGGGGAAAGATGAATAGTAATAGGAACTGAGGGGCAACCTTTTCCACCCAAAGAGTGGTGGATATGTGGCACAAGCTGCCAGAGGAGCTAGTTAAGGCAAGCACTATAACAATATTTAAAAGACATTCGGACAGATATATGGTTTAGAGGAATATGGGCCAAATGCAAGAAAGTGAGACTAGTGCAGATAGGGCATCTTGGTCGTCAAGGGCTAGTTGGGCTAAAAGGCCTGTTTCCGTGCTGTATGACTCGATAACTCAATGCATTTACATGTGAAGTGTTGCATTTTGGGAAGTGATACCAGGGTAGGACTTGCGCAGTGAATGATAGGGTCTTGCTTGGGTCATGTGGAAGAGCAGGGGGATCTAGGAGTACAAGTGCACAGCTTTCTGAAAATGGTGTTACAGGTAGGTAGGGTGTTGATGAAGGCTTTTTGCACATTCACCTTAATCAGTCAAGGAAATGAGAATAGAAGTTGAAGAAGGACTTCATACTGTGTCCAGCTTCACAGTCGTGAATACAGAGTGAGTAGAGCAGGGGGCTGAGCACACAGCCTTGAGGTGCTTCAGTACAGATGGTTATCAGGGAAGAAGTGTTGCTGCCAATTCATACAGACTGTGGTCTGTTGACGAGGAAGTCCAGGATCCAGTTGCAGAGGGATGGGCAGAGACCCGATGGCATGGTGGCGTAGCAGTAGAGTTGCTGCCTTACAGCGCCAGAGACCTGGGTTCGATCCTGACTATGGGTGGTTGTCTGTACTGAGTTTGTACATTCTCCCCATGACCTGCGTGGGTTTTCTCCCAGATCTTCGGTTTCCTCCCGCACTACAAAGACGTACAGGTTTGTAGGGTTAATTGGCATGGTATAAATCTAAAATTGTCCCTACTGTGTGTAAGGTGGTGTTAATGTGCGAGGAACGCTGGTCGGTGTGGAGAGGAGGTTCTTTGTTGAGGTAGGAGTTGATATGTACCATAACTGATCTCTCAAAGCACTTTATCACCAAGGACGTTAGTGCCACCTGAGGTATGTCACCGTACTTGGGCACCAATATTATTGATGCCCTCTTAAAACAGCTTGGAATCTCATTAATGAGAGGTTGAAGATATCCGCAAAAACTCCAGCCAGTTGGTCTGCACAGGTTTTAAGAACACGACTGGGTATATCATCAGGTCCAGACGCTTTCCGAGGGTTCACCCCCCCCCCCCCCCTCCCGAAGGATCTTTGACGTCTGTGACTGTGATTGTAATACCATCAGGAGCTATGGGGCTACGGGAAGGCACGTCGGCGTTTCCCTACCAAAGTGTGCGTAGAACGCATTGAGCTGGTCTGGGAGTGATGCTTTGCTGTTGCTTGAGCTGCCCCCTGATTTTGCCTTGTTGGAGGTGATGGCATTCAAGCCCTGCCACAGTTGCTGAACATCCGCCCCATCCTCCAGCTTAGAGCGGAAGTCCCTGTTAGACTTTGTGATGGCCATATCACAAACAACAAATGTCCCAGCACTGATTACTGCTAGACTAACAATGCCATGCCAGAATAACAACCCTCCACCACTACCCTTTGTTTCCTTTGGTCAGACAGCTTTGAATCCAAATTTCCTATACCATCATTCAAATGACCCCACATTGTGAAGTTCTTTTTGAGAAACGTTTCTCTATTCTAAGGCAGTGGGGTAACTTTTATGATCAGTTACGTTAATTACTGAGTGTAGGGCAGGTGACAAGCTTCCTGCCAGATCTTCCTTGCAGGTGCTGTCCAATTTTCCAGTCATATTTTGTGGGTTTATCGACAGCTGAAAGTGTATTATTTGCCAATGAATCTTTACAGCAGAAACTCTCCTGCATAGTATTTAGGGAATACATTCTTCAACTGTCTCAATATAATTCCAAAAATATCTAATTTGGCAACAATATATATATATATATATATAAATATATAAAGTGCTTCACTCTTTAACTTCTATCCATTGAGATTCACAAATCTTATTCATTTATGTGGACTTTTTTTTGAACGAACAAGTTTGAACAAATCCTTTGGGAGCAAGCTAATCCTTAAGAAATTTTGAGATCGTAATTCACAACATAAGAACTTAAAATAGATATGCCGAAAGAGGAAAAGTTTTATTTTATGAATATTTTTTTCTTCTGTTCTGGGAAATGTTTTCAATCCCAGTTAAACGTAATTCATACATGTTGAAGAAATATTGTGTGTGCAATCGCCTTGACATCACCTTAAGGTTATTTTTTTACTGATTCAACTGGGCTCCATGCCTGAAATGATGACTAATAAGGGTGGTTCGTCAATTATTAGATATATTTAAATAAATAAGGTTTTCCAGTCATGATAGTCTGGAAGTTATTTCCTCTATTTCAAGTCTTGTGGTGTGGTGGCAGAGTACTATTCTCACATTATGTAGTATTATCATGCATGTTTTTTCCCAATCTCCAGCCAGTTTGGGTAAAAATGTTCTTGCACTTTGGCGATACACTTAGTAACTGGGATACATTTTTTTCCGCAATGATTCACCTGACTCCCTTGCTTCAAAAATGTTATTGCGCAGTTACATTATTTAATTTTCATGTAGCTGATTGTTCAAGATATTAAGGGGCGTGGCTGCATTCTGCAGCTGCAGCTCACCGGCAGTCTGTCTTTTTTTGGGTTTTTTTTGTCTATTGTCATCGTTTAATGTACGTTTTGTTCTATTTTTAACTCTGTTTATGTGGCGGGTGGTGGGGGGGTGGGGGAAACCTTTTTTCTAATCTCCTCCTCAACGGAGATGCGACCTTTACCGTGTCGTGTCTCCGTTCGCGCTACGGCCTAACACCGTGGAGTCGGCGGCCTCCAGCTGGGATCGACCTTGAAGACTCCGGTCACAGGGCCTGGACTTACCATCTCGGAGGCTTCAGCCGTGGGCCCTGCAGACCGCAACATCGGGAGCTCGCAGATCCCTGGCTGGCGACCGGCTTTCGGGAGCTCCAGCCGTAGCAGCTTCGACCGCCCTGGAGTGCGAGGTACGATCGACCCGCCCGCAGGCCCTTCATCGCCCTGCGTGGCTCGGCCGCGGCCCTTTCCATCGCCCGGTGGGGGCTCAGGACCTTCATCGGCCTGCTCGGCTCGGCCCTGGGACTTTCCATCGCCCGGTGGGGGCTTCAAAAGTTGGGAGCCTCGATCGCCTCGTGGCGCCACGGGAGAAGAATGAGGAGGAGATAATGACTTTTCTTTGCCTTCCATCACAGTGAGGGTATGCCTGGAGCAATCACTATGATGGCTGTTTGTGTTCAAATTGTATCTGTGTGTCCTGTGCTTTTTGTTGTCTACTGCCGGACCCTGACGTGAGAGGACGCTGGCGCTGTTTGTTCGCCGCTTCTCCGTCAGGATAGTTTGTCTGTTTGTTTTTATGTTATGACTGTTTTTGTAAAGCGCTTTGAGCACCTGGTAAAGCGCTATATAAAATAAATGCTTATTATTATTATTATTATTATAAGCTCATAGCCTCTCAACAGAGCAGGCATCCTTATATCTTAACTCAGCAGATTTAAGAATAATGAAAGCACACATTATAGATGCTGGAGAACTGACATAAAACACCAATTGCTGGAAACACTTTCATGGTTGGGCAGCATTGGTAGAAAGGGAAACAGAGACAACATTCGGTGATAAACACCTAAAGCTGGAGTAACTCAGTGGGACAGGCAGAATCTCTGGAGTGAAGGAATGCGTGACGTTTCGAGTTGAGACCCTTCAACTAGTCTAAAAAAGGGTCTCGACCCGAAACGACACCCATTACTTCTCTCCAGAGATGGCTGCCTGTCCCACTGAGTTACTCCAGCATTTTGTGTCTATTTAAGGATTAAACCAGCATCTGCAGTTCCTTCCAACAACATTCGGTGGTCAGGTCTGTGGCATCTAGCCTAGCCTTGTGGTACTGCAAAGAAGGGTAGCGACAGACAGACCCATAGTGATAGAAGAATCATTAGTTAGGGGGACAGTCAGGACATTCTACAGCAGCAAGAAAGTCTCCAGGATGGTGGGTTGCCTCCCAGGAGCCAGAGTTCAGGATATCTTGGAACGGCAGCAGAACATCCTCAAGAAGGAGGGTGAGAAGTCAGAAGTCATTGCATACGTTGGCACAAATAACATCGGTAAGAAAAGAATGAAGTCCTGCAGAATGAATACAGGGAGTTGGGCAAAAGGTTAAAAAGCAGGACCTTGAGGTTAGTAATCTCTGCAATGCTCACGGAGCCACATGTTAGTGAGGAGTAAAAAAGGAAGACAGGGCACGTGAATTTGTGGCTGAGAAGTTGGTGCAGGAAACAGTGATTCAGATTACTGGACCATTGCGACCTCTTCTGGGGGAGAGGGGATGCACTGCACCTGAACTGGAGCAGAACCAATATCCTAGCGGGTAAGTTTGCAAGTGCTACACTGGACCATTCAAATTAGATTGTTAGAGGATGGGATCTGAATGCAGGACTGAGGCAGGTGAGAGGCTGGAACTCGGTTCGTAAGGTGATGAAAGCCAGTTGGTTCAAATGCATTTATATATTAATGCATTTATTAATGCGAGATGGCTGACAGATAAGGTGGATGAACTCAGGGCTTGGAGAGGTATGAGCGACTGGGATGTTATAGCCATTAGATACCTGGATAAGGAGGGACAGTACTTGCAGTTTAATGTTCCATTGTTCAGGTGCTACAGATGAGACAGAGCTTGGAGTAAAAGAGGAGGGGGAGTTGCTTTATAGTTTAAGGAAAATGTCACTTCAGCAGTCCGAGATGACATGACTGATGGTTCATCCAGTGAGGCTATATGGATGGAGTTGAGAAATAAAATGATCACCAATGTTGGGAGTGTACAAAAGGCCACCAAATAGTCAAAGGGAATTAGGGGGGCAAATATGGTGGGTGATTGGAGACAGCTAATAGGGAAGATTGCAAAACTAATAGGGTTGTCATAGTAGGGGATTTTACATTTCCCAATATAGACTGGGACTGCCATAGTACCAAGGGCTTAGACGGGATGGAATTTGTCAAATGCGTTAATGAAAGTTTCCTTAGGTAATATGTAGAGGACGCTGCAAGGTAGAGGGTAAAGCTAGACCTACTGTTAGGAAATTGGGAAGGCCAAATGACTGCGGTGTTTGTGAACAAGCCTTTTGGGACCAGCAACCACAGTTCTATTAGCTTTAAAATAGTTATGGATAAGTACCGCGCAAGATAAAGTTCTGAATTGGGGCAAAGCCAACTTTGATGGTATTAGTCAGGAACTTGCTAATGTTGTTTGGAATTGGATGTTTGCGGGCAAAGGGACATCTGGAAAGTGGGATGCTTTTAAAAGGGTGAGGGTTGAGAGTTCAAGACATACATGTTCCGGTTAGAGCGAAGGACAAGGCAGCTGGGAGTAAGGAACCCTGGATGACAAGATGGATTGAGGCTCTGGTCAGGAAAAATTACAGTGGAATTCATTTTTGTATACAGTTCAGTACAAGTACCACTATCCATAAGCATGTGTACTAAGGAACTGCAGATGCTGGTTTATACTGAAGGTTGACACAAAATGCTGAAGTAACTCAGCAGGACAGGCAGCATCTCTGGATAGAAAGAATGGTTGATGTTTTGGGTTGAGACCCTTCTTCAGACTGAGAATCAGGAGAGGGGGAAACAAAGGATGTGGAAGGGTAAGGTGTGGTATGGGTAAGGGCAGGGGGAAATCTCTCATTTTCACACCTTACCCTTCCATATCTCTTGTTTAGATAGGGTTTTGCCCTCTAGTGTTGGATATTTCCATTCTTTTTCCCAGAGTGGAAATGTCCAATACTAGAGGGCATAGTTATAAGATGAGAGGGGGAAAGTTTAATGGCGATATGTGGGGTTTTTGTTTACACAGGTAGTGGTGGGGTCTGGAAAGCATTGCCAGGGGTGGAGGTACAGGTGGGTATGATAGTGGTGTTTAAGAGGCTTTTAGATAGGCAAATGGAAGTGCAGAGGATAGTGGGATATGGATCATGTACAGGCAGATGAGATCAGTTTATAGACAATAGACAATAGGTGCAGGAGTAGGCCATTCAGCCCTTCGAGCCAGCACCGCCATTCAATGCGATCATGGCTGATCACTATCAATCAGTACCCCGTTCCTGCCTTCTCCCCATACCCCCTCACTCCGCTATCCTTAAGAGCTCTATCCAGCTCTCTCTTGAAAGCATCCAACGAACTGGCCTCCACTGCCTTCTGAGGCAGAGAATTCCACACCTTCACCACCCTCTGACTGAAAAAGTTCTTCCTCATCTCCGTTCTAAATAGCCTACCCCTTATTCTCAAACTGTGGCCCCTTGTTCTGGACTCCCCCAACATTGGGAACATGTTATCTGCCTCTACTGTGTCCAATCCCCTAATTATCTTATATGTTTCAATAAGATCCCCCCTCATCCTTCTAAATTCCAGTGTATACAGTGTATCCAGTTTAATTTGACACCATGTTCAGCACAAACATTGTGGGCCAAAGGGCCTGTTCCTGTGCTGTAGTATGTAATCTGTGAGGCAATGTTATCCCTCAGAGCTTGATAGATATATGGAACAACCTGCCAGGGGAGGTAGTTGAGCCAGATGCTATAACAGTGTTTAAGAGACACTTGGACTGGCACAGAGATAGGAAAGGTTTGGACGGATATGGGTTAGTTGCGGGCAAATGGGACTAGATTAGATGGGACATCTCGGTCGACATGGACATTGTGCGGAAGGGCCTGTTTCAGGCTGTATGACTTTAGAACTGTTAAATTGGTGAGCTGTCTAATGTAGGCTACATTTTCCCTTTTTATTATTAAAAATCACAGAGCAAGTACTGTAAATTAACATGAGTGAATTAATGAATTAATCACATACCTTTAGCACAATTGAATTCTCAAAATGCTTTATAAGTCACAATCCTATTTTTTTTAAAATTCCAGTTATTATTGTTATTACTATTAGAACTTCGGGAAAGTGGCAACCATCTTGGGTGTGGCAAGATCTAATGAAGAAAATGATAATGATTTGATAATCAGTTTGAGGGATATTACTAACATAAGAAATAATGGCTAGGACACTGGGATACTCCTTGGCTCTTCATCAGAATCGTACTTTGAGGTCCTGTACTTCCTGTTGAGAAACCATACTGTTGCTTGGTTTCATGTCTCATTGCCATGAGACATGGGCCGAGGTGGATGGGCCGCGTTGTCGAGAACAACGGGGGACCTGGTGGGAGATGAAGGGATGAGTACTTTTTGTAACTTTGTCAGCGCCTTTGTGGCAAATCTTTTGTGTACTTTGTATGCAAAAACGAAGGATTTCACTGCACCTGGCTGGATGCAAATGACAATAAAGTATCATCATCATCATCATCATCATTATCATCATTGGAACGACAATACCTGCCACTGCAGCAATCCCTCAAGAGTGCACCGCAATGGAAGCCTGAAGTGGCACTTGAATCCGCATGATTTGCGAAATGAAAGTGCAACCTACTGAACCATGTTCGACAGTCAAGTCTGGAAAAGACCAATAAGGAGAAGGAAAGAAAGACTATATAACGTGAGCGAAAGAAAAACAAAATGTGAACAGTAATGAAAGATTTTACATTTTACATGAAACTTTATTTGACAAACTGAGTTCAATAGACAATAGACAATAGGTGCAGGAGGAGGCCATTCAGCCCTTTGAGCCAGCACCACCATTCAATGTGATCATGGCTGATCATTCTCAATCAGTACCCCATTCCTGCCTTCTCCCCATACCCCCTGACTCCGCTATCCTTAAGAGCTCTATCTAGGCGTCACTCAGGTGGATCAAGCCCTGGCCATAACTTGGGCACAGCGTGGAGAGTTTTCTCACGACAAATCAAAGTCAGTCTCATTTTGATTGCAAAATGGAAGCCCCCCCCCCTGGCATGTCTAATGCATTTCAACAATGAGGAGGATGGCAAGATGCCAAATGCCAATTTACACTTAACCAAAAATGAGGCAGCACAACTTCTGCTGGAATTGCTGGAAACACTTTCATGGTTGGGCAGCATTGGTAGAAAGGGAAACAGAGACAACATTCGGTGATAAACACCTAAAGCTGGAGTAACTCAGTGGGACAGGCAGAATCTCTGGAGTGAAGGAATGCGTGACGTTTCGAGTTGAGACCCTTCAACTAGTCTAAAAAAGGGTCTCGACCCGAAACGACACCCATTACTTCTCTCCAGAGATGGCTGCCTGTCCCACTGAGTTACTCCAGCATTTTGTGTCTATTTAAGGATTAAACCAGCATCTGCAGTTCCTTCCAACAACATTCGGTGGTCAGGTCTGTGGCATCTAGCCTAGCCTTGTGGTACTGCAAAGAAGGGTAGCGACAGACAGACCCATAGTGATAGAAGAATCATTAGTTCGGGGGACAGTCAGGACATTCTACAGCAGCAAGAAAGTCTCCAGGATGGTGGGTTGCCTCCCAGGAGCCAGAGTTCAGGATATCTTGGAACGGCAGCAGAACATCCTCAAGAAGGAGGGTGAGAAGTCAGAAGTCATTGCATACGTTGGCACAAATAACATCGGTAAGAAAAGAATGAAGTCCTGCAGAATGAATACAGGGAGTTGGGCAAAAGGTTAAAAAGCAGGACCTTGAGGTTAGTAATCTCTGCAATGCTCACGGAGCCACATGTTAGTGAGGAGTAAAAAAGGAAGACAGGGCACGTGAATTTGTGGCTGAGAAGTTGGTGCAGGAAACAGTGATTCAGATTACTGGACCATTGCGACCTCTTCTGGGGGAGAGGGGATGCACTGCACCTGAACTGGAGCAGAACCAATATCCTAGCGGGTAAGTTTGCAAGTGCTACACTGGACCATTCAAATTAGATTGTTAGAGGATGGGATCTGAATGCAGGACTGAGGCAGGTGAGAGGCTGGAACTCGGTTCGTAAGGTGATGAAAGCCAGTTGGTTCAAATGCATTTATATATTAATGCATTTATTAATGCGAGATGGCTGACAGATAAGGTGGATGAACTCAGGGCTTGGAGAGGTATGAGCGACTGGGATGTTATAGCCATTAGATACCTGGATAAGGAGGGACAGTACTTGCAGTTTAATGTTCCATTGTTCAGGTGCTACAGATGAGACAGAGCTTGGAGTAAAAGAGGAGGGGGAGTTGCTTTATAGTTTAAGGAAAATGTCACTTCAGCAGTCCGAGATGACATGACTGATGGTTCATCCAGTGAGGCTATATGGATGGAGTTGAGAAATAAAATGATCACCAATGTTGGGAGTGTACAAAAGGTCACCAAATAGTCAAAGGGAATTAGGGGGGCAAATATGGTGGGTGATTGGAGACAGCTAATAGGGAAGATTGCAAAACTAATAGGGTTGTCATAGTAGGGGATTTTACATTTCCCAATATAGACTGGGACTGCCATAGTACCAAGGGCTTAGACGGGATGGAATTTGTCAAATGCGTTAATGAAAGTTTCCTTAGGTAATATGTAGAGGACGCTGCAAGGTAGAGGGTAAAGCTAGACCTACTGTTAGGAAATTGGGAAGGCCAAGTGACTGAGGTGTTTGTGAACAAGCCTTTTGGGACCAGCAACCACAGTTCTATTAGCTTTAAAATAGTTATGGATAAGTACCGCGCAAGATAAAGTTCTGAATTGGGGCAAAGCCAACTTTGATGGTATTAGTCAGGAACTTGCTAATGTTGTTTGGAATTGGATGTTTGCGGGCAAAGGGACATCTGGAAAGTGGGATGCTTTTAAAAGGGTGAGGGTTGAGAGTTCAAGACATACATGTTCCGGTTAGAGCGAAGGACAAGGCAGCTGGGAGTAAGGAACCCTGGATGACAAGATGGATTGAGGCTCTGGTCAGGAAAAATTACAGTGGAATTCATTTTTGTATACAGTTCAGTACAAGTACCACTATCCATAAGCATGTGTACTAAGGAACTGCAGATGCTGGTTTATACTGAAGGTTGACACAAAATGCTGAAGTAACTCAGCAGGACAGGCAGCATCTCTGGATAGAAAGAATGGTTGATGTTTTGGGTTGAGACCCTTCTTCAGACTGAGAATCAGGAGAGGGGGAAACAAAGGATGTGGAAGGGTAAGGTGTGGTATGGGTAAGGGCAGGGGGAAATCTCTCATTTTCACACCTTACCCTTCCATATCTCTTGTTTAGATAGGGTTTTGCCCTCTAGTGTTGGATATTTCCATTCTTTTTCCCAGAGTGGAAATGTCCAATACTAGAGGGCATAGTTATAAGATGAGAGGGGGAAAGTTTAATGGCGATATGTGGGGTTTTTGTTTACACAGGTAGTGGTGGGGTCTGGAAAGCATTGCCAGGGGTGGAGGTACAGGTGGGTATGATAGTGGTGTTTAAGAGGCTTTTAGATAGGCAAATGGAAGTGCAGAGGATAGTGGGATATGGATCATGTACAGGCAGATGAGATCAGTTTATAGACAATAGACAATAGGTGCAGGAGTAGGCCATTCAGCCCTTCGAGCCAGCACCGCCATTCAATGCGATCATGGCTGATCACTATCAATCAGTACCCCGTTCCTGCCTTCTCCCCATACCCCCTCACTCCGCTATCCTTAAGAGCTCTATCCAGCTCTCTCTTGAAAGCATCCAACGAACTGGCCTCCACTGCCTTCTGAGGCAGAGAATTCCACACCTTCACCACCCTCTGACTGAAAAAGTTCTTCCTCATCTCCGTTCTAAATAGCCTACCCCTTATTCTCAAACTGTGGCCCCTTGTTCTGGACTCCCCCAACATTGGGAACATGTTATCTGCCTCTACTGTGTCCAATCCCCTAATTATCTTATATGTTTCAATAAGATCCCCCCTCATCCTTCTAAATTCCAGTGTATACAGTGTATCCAGTTTAATTTGACACCATGTTCAGCACAAACATTGTGGGCCAAAGGGCCTGTTCCTGTGCTGTAGTATGTAATCTGTGAGGCAATGTTATCCCTCAGAGCTTGATAGATATATGGAACAACCTGCCAGGGGAGGTAGTTGAGCCAGATGCTATAACAGTGTTTAAGAGACACTTGGACTGGCACAGAGATAGGAAAGGTTTGGACGGATATGGGTTAGTTGCGGGCAAATGGGACTAGATTAGATGGGACATCTCGGTCGACATGGACATTGTGCGGAAGGGCCTGTTTCAGGCTGTATGACTTTAGAACTGTTAAATTGGTGAGCTGTCTAATGTAGGCTACATTTTCCCTTTTTATTATTAAAAATCACAGAGCAAGTACTGTAAATTAACATGAGTGAATTAATGAATTAATCACATACCTTTAGCACAATTGAATTCTCAAAATGCTTTATAAGTCACAATCCTATTTTTTTTAAAATTCCAGTTATTATTGTTATTACTATTAGAACTTCGGGAAAGTGGCAACCATCTTGGGTGTGGCAAGATCTAATGAAGAAAATGATAATGATTTGATAATCAGTTTGAGGGATATTACTAACATAAGAAATAATGGCTAGGACACTGGGATACTCCTTGGCTCTTCATCAGAATCGTACTTTGAGGTCCTGTACTTCCTGTTGAGAAACCATACTGTTGCTTGGTTTCATGTCTCATTGCCATGAGACATGGGCCGAGGTGGATGGGCCGCGTTGTCGAGAACAACGGGGGACCTGGTGGGAGATGAAGGGATGAGTACTTTTTGTAACTTTGTCAGCGCCTTTGTGGCAAATCTTTTGTGTACTTTGTATGCAAAAACGAAGGATTTCACTGCACCTGGCTGGATGCAAATGACAATAAAGTATCATCATCATCATCATCATCATTATCATCATTGGAACGACAATACCTGCCACTGCAGCAATCCCTCAAGAGTGCACCGCAATGGAAGCCTGAAGTGGCACTTGAATCCGCATGATTTGCGAAATGAAAGTGCAACCTACTGAACCATGTTCGACAGTCAAGTCTGGAAAAGACCAATAAGGAGAAGGAAAGAAAGACTATATAACGTGAGCGAAAGAAAAACAAAATGTGAACAGTAATGAAAGATTTTACATTTTACATGAAACTTTATTTGACAAACTGAGTTCAATAGACAATAGACAATAGGTGCAGGAGGAGGCCATTCAGCCCTTTGAGCCAGCACCACCATTCAATGTGATCATGGCTGATCATTCTCAATCAGTACCCCATTCCTGCCTTCTCCCCATACCCCCTGACTCCGCTATCCTTAAGAGCTCTATCTAGGCGTCACTCAGGTGGATCAAGCCCTGGCCATAACTTGGGCACAGCGTGGAGAGTTTTCTCACGACAAATCAAAGTCAGTCTCATTTTGATTGCAAAATGAAAGCCCCCCCCCCTGGCATGTCTAATGCATTTCAACAATGAGGAGGATGGCAAGATGCCAAATGCCAATTTACACTTAACCAAAAATGAGGCAGCACAACTTCTGATTTTAAATACATTTGAACCATATCCCAAATTTTCTGCATAATTTGCCTTTAGGTTACAGTGAATACTATTGACACCCCTGATATTTTAACAGAAAATTCTGGGCCAGTATCAATGACTCCCCAAGAATAATGAGATGGCATTCTACATCATTCCAAATTTAGAATTCTGTTGTTATTGCATAATTGCTTGCAGCTCTCATTTACTGAGATAATGGCCCAGAACTTGCAGGAATAAGTCAGCAAATCTATAAGAGTCATTGACAGAACATATGCCAGTGTTGGAATCTTTTACATTTACAAGCAGATACATATGTTCAAGGAAATTTGTCAGTCGCTGGCAATGACTTGGCTCTGGGTAACCAGCTGTGCTTGCAGTGGTTCCCAGTGTTGGAGCTGAAACATCGGCAAGAGGCCATCTGTATATGTTTTACTGCTGGTAAAGAATCCTGTGGTTGGTTGGAGAAAACAAAATTAGTCCTTTTTTCTTGAATTGCTGAAAACAATTATGAGATCCTCTGATCAGTATTGCTTAGTTTAAAATGCTGTTATATTGGTTCTTAACATGAACTAACTCATTTAGAGACTTATCCTCTGCCAAAAGCTCTAAACCTGTTACACCCCCAGTGCAAAAAACATGACCTTAAAAAGTCACTCCATTGGCATCAACTGAATGAAAACTGGAGGCAAAGCACAATGTTGGAGACACAAGAGACTGCAGAACTGTGAACAGAAGAACAAAGTGCTGGAGAAACTCAGTGCGTCAGGTGGCATCTGTAGAAGGAAATGGAGTCTTCAGAATGTTGGGGTAGAGAGGGAAAAGCTGGTAAAGAGTGATAGGGGTGGGCAAAGCCTGGCAAGAGATAGGTGGAATGTAGCCCCAAATGCTGGAGTAACTCAGCGGGTCAGGCAGCATCTCGGGAGAGAAGGAATGGGAGACGTTTCGGGTCAAGACCCTTCTTCAGACTGAAGGTCACAGGAAAGGGAAATGAGACATATAGCCGATGATGTAGAGAGATATAGAACAAATGAATGAAAGAAAAACAAAGTAACAATGATAAAGGCCATTGTTAGCTGTTTGCTAAGTGAGAACGAGAAGTTGGTGTGACTTGGGTGGGAGAGGGATGGAGAAAGAGGAAATGCAGGGGTTACTTAAAGTTAGAGAAATCAGTATTCATACCCCTGGGTTGTAAGCTGCCCAGGCAAGATATGAGATGCTGTTCCTCCAATTTAAGTTTAGCCTCACTCTGACAATGGAGGAAACTTAGGACAGAAAGGTCAGTGTGGAAATGGGAAGGGGAATTAAAGTGTTTAGCAACCGGAAGATCAGGTAGGTCCAGGCGGACTGAGCAAAGGTGTTCAGCGAAACGATCACCCATAGTCTCACCGATGTTTAAGAGTTCACATCTTGAACAATAGATACAGTAAATGAGGTGCAAGGAGGAAGTGCAAGTGAACCTCTGCCTAACCTCTGCCTAACCTGAAATGACAGAGTCGAGGGAGGAGGTATAGGGACAAGTGTTGCATCTCCTGCGGTTGCAGGAGAAGGTACCTGGGGAGGGGGTGGTTTGGTTGGCAAAGGATGAGTTAACCAGGGAGTTGCGGAGGGAATGGTCTCTGCGGAAGGTGGAAGGGCTGAAGATGGGAAGCTGTGAGTAGTGGTGGGATCCCGTTGGAGGTGGTGAAAATGTTGGAGAATTATGTGTTGTACGCGACAGTTAATGGGGTGAAAGGTGAGAACTAGGAGACTCTGTCCCTGTTGCGACTAGGGGGCGGGGGAACAAGGGTAGAGCTGCGGGGTGTCGAGGAGACACATGTTAGGGCCTCATCTATGATGGAAGAGGGGAACTCCCATTCCCTAAAGAATGAAGACATCTCAGACATCCTGGTATGGAACACTTCATCTTGGACGTAGATACAGTGTAGACGGAAGAATTGGGAGTAGGGGGATAGAATCTTTGCAGGAAGCAGGGTGGAAGAAGTGTAGTCGAGATAGTTGTGGGAGTCATTGGGTTTGTAATAGACGGCAGTTGATAGTAAATCTCCTGTGATGGAGACAGTGAGATCAAGAAAGGGGACGGAAGGGTCGGAGATGGTCCAATTGAAGTTAGATAGAGCTCTAGGGGCTAGCGGAATCAAGGGATATGGGGAGAAGGGAGGCATGGGTTACTGATTGTGGATGATCAGCCATGATCACAATGAATGGCGGTGCTGGCTCAAAGGACCAAATGGCGTCCTCCTGCACCTATTTTCTATGTTTCTATTAATGCAGATAGGGGATACAGGTAAGGGGGGGGGGGGGGCTGTGATTACCAGATGGGTGGAGTAAATGACAAAGGCTAGAGGTGAAAACGAGATAAGAGGATGTGAAATAAGAAAGAGGTGGAATTCAATACAAAGCTTGAGGGGGTAATATTGGTGATTGGGGACAGGGAGAGGGGAAAGAGGGTGATAAGAGAAGGGAGAGGTGGGAGATGAGCCTAAGGAGAAAGGAAAATGAACAGGGTGACAGGGGTAGTAGGAGAAAGGTGTGCACACAGGGCTGAGAAAGGAGTTTGGGGGGTTTACATGAAATATTCATGCCATTGGGTTGTAGGCTATGCATGCAGAATAAGAGGAATGTGAATACCATGCGACGCTACTGATCGTGGATACATTTACAGGCAAGCTTTTTCACTACTTTGAAGATAATTTCCAAGTTAGATTTTTCAAGTGTTTCTTGATGTTTAAATGTAAATATAAGCATTAAGAAGTCTTTCAAAGTGTTCGAGTGTGTTTTGTCATTTATTGATTTTATTTTATCTTTTATTTTTTTTAATGCTTTTGGATGTTTGCAATTGTCTCAGAAGTGTATACTTTTGTGCGATTAAGACTTATTTTGCCATCCCACATGACCCCATTTTTAAAACGCAGCATCTCACCACCAAGGATTCTTCCTGGTGCTTTCCAAAGGTTCCTGGTGCTTTCCAAAGGTTCCTGCTGGGAAGATTGCAGAGAGATGTTGGTTTACTTCAACCGACAAGGGTAACCCAACTATGTTCTCAGCTAACCTCAAAATCTAGGCCAAGAGTTTTTATCTCAGAAGCACCATTCTGTCAGCATCAGACTGAAACAAATATTCAACAGATCTTGCGATCCTGTATTTGTTGTTCATTAATGAGACACAGGGAGCTGATCTGACAATTAAATGCATTTGACATTACCTGTAGCCTTACCACCTTTAAACAGGCTCTGCTGATCCCTACAGTTCAAAATGTCACCGTAAACGCGAAGAGCGGAGAACTCTAGATCACAAATTGCGCAGAATCCATGAATTTATGCAAAGATGGGGAAGCACAATGAAAAGCATTAATCCCTTAAAATGATTTTTTTGTTTTAGTTTAGTTTACTTTAGAGATACAGCACGGAAACAGGTCCTTCGGCCCACTGAGTCCACGACGACCAGCAATCCCTGCACACTAACACACTGGGGACAATTTACAATTTCTTTACCCAAACCAATTGACCTACAAACCAGTACGTCTTCGGAGTGATGGAAGAAACCGGAGTTCGGAAGAAAACCAAAGAAAACCCACGCAGGTCACAGGGAGAACGTACAAACTCCAAACAGAAAGCGCAGACGTACAGATCCGTAGTCAAGATCGAATCTGGGTCTCTGGCACTATAGGTCCACTGCTGCACCACCATGTAATTAAATGTTGTGAAGGAACCTCCTGATCCCTCTAAACACACCTGTCCATGTACACATCGATATAACGTGATTATAGGTTTATAAATAACATACAAACCGAACTTATTGTAGAATCTTCTGTCTTAGCCTTAATTTATTCACTAGTTCCAAAATAGCTGGCTCAACACTCTTGTTGGAATTTTGCACACTCGTGATTTATTTTCAAAAAACTATTTTTGTACAATTCTACAAATAATGTACATAAATTGCCATTCGCATGCTTTGGAGTCTGTTGTGTAGAGCAATGTATAAAGACTGGGGAGATACAAGAAACTGCAGATGCTGAATTACAAAAAGTCAAAGTGCTGGAGTAACTCAGCGGGTCAGGCAGCATCTCTGGAGAAGATGGATATGTGACATTTCAGATCGGAACCTTTCTTCATGCTAATGCTGAAAAAGGGTCCTGACCTGACCTGCCCCTGATTTTCCTAATTCTAAGGAAGGTCAGAGAGGCATTTCTTAGTTGCTCTTAACTCAGTAGTAATACTCTCACCTCTACAGCAGTTGTCATGGGTTCAAACCACTCCAAAGACAAGTATATAACCTGAGCAGGCACTTCATTTCAGGCCATTTCCACTATCAGAGACATAATTATTAACTGAATGATGCAGCAATGACAAGGGCAAAAGAGCTTTACCATTATTTGGAGGAAACGGGTTGACATTTAGTTGGATAATCTGAAGAAGAGTCCAGACTCAAAATATTGTTTGTTCCTTTCCTTCCACAGATGCAGCCTGTACTGCTGAGTTTCTCCATCTGATTGTCTTATGCTGGTGGACATCTGTCTCCAAACTAACGTCAAAACAAAGCTCTGTTCTTCTCACCTTCTGTTGGATGAGAGTAATACGGCTGCGACATTTCCCACATCACTGACGGCACTTGAAACTTTCTTCTGGCTATGAAGAGCCTGGGACATACTGAGGTCATGAAAGATCCTCAGTACATCTCCCAGAGGAAGAATGAACTGTAACACAGATTCTTTTCCACAGATAATCCACTATTTTTAATTTTACCTGAAGTGACGTTCATGGTTTTAGTTTTAGTTTTAGAGATACAGCACGGAAACAGGCCCTTCGGCCCACCGAGTCCGCACCGACCAGTGATCCCCACATATTAACACTATCCTACACACACTGGAGACAATTTACACATACACCAAGCCAATTAACCTACAAACCTGTATGTCTTTGGAGTGTGGGAGGAAACCGAAGATCTCGAAGAAAACCCACGCGGTTACAGGAGAACTTACAAACTCCATACAGACGTAGTCGGGATTGAACCCGGGTCTCCGGCGCTGCAAGCTCTGTAAGGCAGCAACTCTACCGCTGCGCCACTGTGTCACCCACCACTTTCCCATGTGTTGGAGTAGAATTTAACCTGTAGGTGTTTGAAAGTGAGCTGACTAGCACATTTATGTTGAAGGTAGACACAAAATGCTGGGGTAACTCAGCGGGTCAGGCAGCATCTCAGGAGAGAAAGAATGGATGAATTTTCGGGTCGAGACCCTTCTTCAGACTGAGTTATTTTCCAGCACATTTATGTCAGCTTGTTGTGCCAATGCCTGGGGCAGTTTGGTTCTGGGACCAAAGCTTACAGAGGTGGTTTTTGCACTTGTCTGAGCTAAATTCCATCTGCCATTCTTTGGCTCACTTCCTGATCCAGATCCATCAGTAATGTTTGGAGTACAAAATATATGGAACTGCTATTGATGTGCTTTTCAAAATTAGCAGTGAGCTGTAAGAGAGACCATTACTCTAATCCTTTTCTCTAGCCCCTCCATGTTTTATTTCATATTCCCCATACCCATAATGAGTTTGAGTACATTCCCCATGATTACATTAATGACACCTCATGCCATTGGGCACAATTGGAAATTGATGAATTGTCAGCAGGACATTAAAACCATAGCCCGTTGCTTGAGTTTGTGTTGTGGGTCACCTGTGTTTAGATGAGGAGTAACCAGATGATCTCCATGTTTCCATCAACAACGTTATATTTATCTTTAATGACCTGACATTCTTCCTGTTATAAGTAAAACAAAAGAAGGTATTTATGAGTAATTCACAATGCACAGAGGTTGGTAATATGGAGCATTTTTTTAAAGTGTTGAAATAGGGATTTTAGAGAGGAAATTCCAAAAGAGGAAGCCAAATTGACTGAAGGTATGTGTGATGGAATAAGAGTGAAAAACTGAAGGGACTTGTATTCCCAAATTGCCATGTCAATTCCAAGTGCCCTGAATAGAGTTTAAGTCTGAGCAAACAAAGCTGCTTTTTGATATACTCGTTGAATATTCATCAACACAAGTTCCAACACACCCAAAGCTTTAGGCTCACTTTTTTCAGTGGAGAAAAAAGCGAAGAGGTCTTGATATGCCCGAGGACATGGATGAATGCAAGTTGGGTGGAAAGTTAAACAGCGATGGTTCAATAGTAACACCCTCCAGTGTGTTTCCCCTCCTCTCTCTCCTTCCAATTCTTCCCTTTTTCCCCCCTTTTTCATCACCTTCACCTGGTTGCATTTACCCCCCCCCCCCCCCACTTACTTCCACACCCATCTGGTTCTGGCTCTATCTGCCCCTCATCTCCTCCCTAATGACTCCTATTATCACCTTCCTCACTTATCTGATTCTGAACTCATCAGCCTGGTGAAGGGAACGGACCCAAAATGTTGTCTGCCCATTTCCCTCCACAGATGCTGACTGACTGGTTGAGTTTTCAGCCGTTTGTTTTTCGCTCAATGTTCCAGCATCTACAATTTCTTGTGTTCCTGCTTCTCACGTTCCAGCAGTGGTCTCCACTTTTATTCTCTACTCTTCCCACCCGGCCACAACTGCCTTTTATTTCTGATGCATCATCCTTGCATCTGCCCCCATCTCCCAATTCCATCCTTCCCCTCCCCTACCTGGTTCCTTCAGCTCATCATCCTTTGATCAACTCTGGCTTGTTTCAGCCTCCCCCCCCCCCCCATATTGTCCTCATGCAGGGTCTTGACCCGAAATGTTGACAATTCTTTCTACCACCCCCTCCACCACAGATACTGCTTGACCTGCTGAGTTCCTCCAAAAGATTGTATGTTGCTCCATTGTTCAAATAGGTTTTAAGTTTTGTTTATGCAAATATGCCCAAATCTCTCAGAAACATTTTGCTTTGACACATCCAGTGAAGTGGCAGGGCTAACCCAGGTGCCAAAATGTTTTCTTCTCCTCTGTTGCACAGTTTGTTTTTGGCCACCCCACATGGTCTTTTTCTGCTGCAGGATCTTGTTGCACAGAATCCACCAGGCTTTCCTTTGCTTGGAGAATCGAGGCAGGCAAAATACTGCCAGGAAGCGTAGCGGTACACATACCCCAGTTTCCATGGACGGCGCCCAGTCTAGATAGTTGATAACTTCACATTCCTAGGAGCCAATATCACCAACAACCTTTCCTGGACCACCCATATTAAAACTGTTGACCAAGAAAGCACACCAACACCTTTACTTCCTTAGAAGGCTTGGGAAGATTGGCATGTCCGCAACAACTCACACCAACTTCTACAGATGCGCCATAGAATTTCTACAGATGCGCCAATCTTCTATTGGAAGAAAGCATTTTATCGGGATGCATCGCAGCTTGGTTTGGGAACATCTCCATCCAAGATCGCAAGAAATTGCAGCGAATTGTGGACGCAGCCCAGACCATCACACACACCAACCTCCCTTCCACTTACTCCATTTATACCTCAAACTGCCTCGCCAAGGCCAGTAGCATAATCAAGGACGAGTCACATCCTGGACACTCTCTTCTCCCCTCTCCCATTGGGCAAAAGGTATAGAAGTGTGAAAACGCACACCTCCAGATTTAGGGGCAGTTTCTTCCTAGCTATAATCAGGCAACTAAATTATCCTCCTAGAACTAGAGAGCTGTCCTGAACTACTATCTACCACATAGTCGGACTATCTTTGATCGGACTTTACTGGCTTTACCTTGCACTAAACATTATCCCCTTATCATGTATCTACACACTGTAAATGGCTCGATTGTAATCACATATTGTCTTTCCACTGACTGGTCAGCACACAACTAAAGCTTTTCACTGTACCTCGGTACATGTGACAATAAACTAAACTAAAACTGAAATTGAAACAGCTACAAATTCTTGAGCCAAAAACAAAATTCTGGAGGAACTCAACAGGCAGCATTTGTGGAGGGAGATGGATAGACAACATTTCAGTCAGAATCCTTCTTCAGATTGCCTCCATTTCAACCCTCCCTCCACTACTGGGTTGCATCTGCCCGTTATCATTCTATCACCTCTAGATCTTGTTCACCGCTCTCCTCTCCACTCTTAGTTCAGGTGCAGGGTCTCGATCCAAAACATCTACAATTCTCCCCTTGTCCTCCTGAGTTCCTCCAACGTTGTTTGTTGCTCCATAGTTTAATTGATTTAATAATTTAATTGATTTTTAATAGTTTTGTTTATGCACATACGTCAGAATTTCTCAGAAACATTTTGTTTTTGACAGATGCAATTCTGTGAAGTAGCATGGTTTACCCAGCTGTCAAAATGTTTTCTTCTCCTCTGTCGGAAGGAGGGACCTTATTGTGGCCTCTCCATGTGTTCTCCTTCTGCCGACAGGGTTTTGTCACAAAGGATCCACCAGAGTTTCGCTAATTGGAGAATCAAGGCAGCTAAAATACTGCCAGCTACAAATTCTTAAGCCAAAAAACAAACTTCTGGAGGAACTTAGAAGGTCAGGTAGCAATTGTGGAGGGTGATGAACAAAAGATGTTTCAGGTCTGAACACTTCTACAGATTGCCTTCATCCATCAACCCACCTGTCACAAACTCCCAACTCCACCCCTCCCTTCCCCCCTTCAGCATCCGCAGTCTCATGTATCTCCGGCTACAAATTCTTCTCCTCTTATACAATTTCTGGCATTAAACGGGGTCATTTGAAAGAAGAGTAAGTAATGGCCTGGATTTTGCGGAAACGTAATGGTGCCTTAATGACATATGTCTTTACTAGTGCACAGATCACCCAATAATATGGCGAAGGTGAACTGCAACTACGTCACCATCAAGGCAAAGTGCAAAACACAGCATTTTTCATCAATCTCCCCTGCTAATTTGAAGTTGATGCAAAACCATATCATTGACCATGAAAGTCTCTGCAGCAAGTTAAGTCCAGCAATTATCAGTAGAAGTACCTTTTAAAACATGAAGCATTTAAATGTTGACAATAACCCCTCACACCCAAAAAGTGACATTTATAAATCGGTCATTCTCAATTCTTTGAGTAATTATAGATTGAGTAATTTGGGTGATATGGATGTTAAAATGCAACATGTCCCTTTATGTTATGTTATGTAAATATGTTATTTAACTTTTCCTTCCCCTCCCTTTCTTCATCCGGAATTTTCTCTTTTTATTTATTTTTCAGTACCAGGCTATGATTTTAAATATGCCCAGATATTAAACTTTGCTCTGTTCATTTCTTAACCCTCGAATCTTTTTGATTAGGATGGCACGGCGGCGTAGCGCTAGAGCGCCAGAGACCCGGGTTCGATCTTGACTAAGGGTTACTCCAGCATTTTGTGATACCCTGTCTGCGGGTGCTGTCTGTATGGAGTTTGTACGTTCTCCCCCTGACCTGCGTGGCTTTTCTCCAAGATCTTCGGTTTTCTCCCACACTACAAAGACGTACAGGTTTGTAGGTTAATTGGCTTGGTATAAGTGTAAATCCCTAGTGTGTATAAGATAGTGTTAATGTGCGGGGATCGCTGGTCGGTGCCGACTCGGTGGGTCGAAGGGTCACTGTATCTCTAAACTAAACTAAACTAAACTGTCACACTGAGTTACTCCAGCATTTTGTGTCTATCTTAAACTAATCTAAGGGTCTGTTATGGTGTAGACCACTATTGCCTCCGCATCAGTTTCCCATTCAAGCAGCTTTGAAAACAATATTTTTAAAACCTAACACATGCAAGAACACATTCTCTTCCCAATGTAATCTAAAACTGATTATTTTTTAATGACATTAAAGTACATGACTGCTTGGCCAGATGATGTTGAGTGCTTCCTCAGAAGTAAGTCTATTACATTATTTCATGCTTTCTGCTGCACTGTATGAATAAGGTGTATTTGATTTGGGTGCGACTAGGATGTCAGCAGCCATTTCCGAGTCATGACACAACTTTCCAAAATTGTAAAGTTACATTGCAGAGTACAGTTTAGTTTGGTTTAGTTTAGACATTCAGCGCGGAAACAGGCCCTTCGGCCCACGGAGACTGTGCCGGCCAGCAATCCCCGTACACAAGCACTATCCTACACACTAGGGCCAATTTTACAACTGAAGCCAATTAACCTAGAAACCTGTTCATCTTTGGAATGTGGGCGGAAACCGGAGATCCTAGAGAAAACCCACGTGGTCGCAGGGAGAACGTACAAACTCCGTACAAACGGCAGAAATCAGGATTGGACATGGGTCTCTGGCGCTGTAAGGCAGCAACTCTACCGCTGCACCACTGCCACAAGGAATATACCAAATTAATCCTTTCACTGAGAATTTTACATGAATTCTCAAATAGACAGATAGTAGGCCGAATCATTCATAAAACAATTTAGTGACTTTCTATATTATTATTGTTAAATTCTTCTGTGGTCTTGTTTGGTACTCCCTGAAAAATTCTGCATTTCATTTTTATCCATTTAGTTAATTAAACACTTGATTGATATTTTTATTAATTATAGCTTAGATCAAATTTGCTAATTTTTATCCTACAGCTGTTTATTTTTTTAATACAAGATGACCAGAAGTGCAATCCCTTGAAATATGACACACTTGAGCATGATTCATTTGAGGACAAAATTTCAACATGGTGCACTATCCATTCACTAGCATCACTGATATCTATATATTACTCAAACTCTCATCTTGTATGTATGTTTGTATATATATATTTGTTTCCGAAATACAGCCACAACAGCACAACAATTTTTGGCCCACCTTACTCACCAATGGCCTGCGGTGTGCAGTAGCAAGTTTTGTTCAAATTGTTGTTATATTTTATGTTATTGACATTTTAAACTTTAATAAATCACTTTTCCACTAGCCATGGACGTCAGCCGTGCCTGTGCAGTAATACCTCCGTGTTCGACATCACAATGGGAACCCAACGGGTCCGCGCCTGTGCAGTTGGGGCCCATTGATCTAATACTTATATGTTCATCTTGTGTCACAACCGTAAGATGGCCGCCGGATCTACACTTGCACAGTTGTGAGAGTGTTGCCAGGGAGGACTGCCGCCTGTCCCGGTGTGCCCCGCGCCTGACCTTCCTCCCGTGATGCAGCGTGGAACTACCTCCCTTGGAGCAGCGCGGCATCAGAGAGAAGGTCAAAGAAGATGGCCGCCAGGACGAACACACAGCAGCGTCTTGCGGCCGCTCCTGCTGCTGGCCGCCACGATAGCTGCCCGAGGCTACGGTAAGTGGCTCCCTCTCCCCTTTCCTCTCCCCCCTCGCCCGCCCCCGGCCCCACAACGGGGACCTGGCCGCCGCGATAGCTGCCCGGGGCCAGGGTGAGTGACTCCCTCTCCCCTTTCCTCTCCCCCCTCGTCCACCCCCAGCCCCAGGGGAGACTTCCTGGCCGGCAACGTGTTCATGGGTCGTCAGTTTGCAGAGGGTTTCCGGGCCCGCAGGAGAGGTTGGACCATCGAGTGAAATATAAATGCAGTGAATTAAATGAATGGCAAAATGCAGTGGATGCATAATGGATGCACAGAGCTTAATGTTTTATCTAGAGGACAGCATAATGGCGCAGCTGGCAGGGCAGCACAGTGGCACGGCCGGTAAAGCTACTGCCTCAGCGACATGGACTTGGGTTCGATCCTGACCTGTCTTTGTGGAGTTTCCATGTTCTCCCTGTGGCCGCGTGGGGTTCCTCCGGGTGCTCTGGTTTAATCCGACATCCCAAATTCATGCGGGTTTTGTATGTTAATTAAACTCTATATAATTACTATAGAAGAACTACAGGCACTCCCCGACTTACGTGATAGACAACTGATGTAAAATCGCACTTATGCAAACAATTCTTTAAGGCTGCTGACGCCCACGTGGTCTCGGCATCAGAGTTCCCACGTGGTCAAAATGGAATAACGAGGAACTGCAGGTGCCGGTTTACACCAAAGTTAGAGACAAAATGCTGGAGCATCTCAGTGGGTCTGGAAACATCTCCAGAGACAATGGACAGGCACCGCTTCCCATCGGGGAGGGCTCCAGACCTGAGGCATCGCCTGCCCATTATCTCCAGAGATGCTGCCTGATTCATTGAGTTGCTCCAACATTTTGTGTCTATCTCCCCCATGAACTCCATGTAAATAGTAAATTTACATGTGCACAGTTGCACTTCGATTTCCGACTTATGCAAGGGTCAGCAAGGCATAACACTTTCGTAAGTTGTGGAGTGTCCGTACTGTGGACCCGCTATCCATGGTCAACGTGGGCTCGTTCGGCCAAAGAGCCTGGTTCCATGCTGTATCACTAAAACTAAAAACTAATACTAAATACCGAAAGAAACAGGTTCATAATCGAGGTATCTGGATACCTGGAGAGCAGGCAGGTCCATTGACACTATAGGCCAGGGACAGGCTGAAAAAATAAATTGAAAAGTAAGCTCAAAATTCATCATTGGTTCCTTGTGTATTTTGGAAACAATTCTCCAGATGCGCTGACATCATGTTCTCTCCCTCTCCCTTCTGATCATTGTGATAACCTCCCTGACCTGTACTCTTTTCAGCCCTGCTGGTATCCTACGGTACAGGCTTTGCCCTCTATTTCTGTTACAATCACTCCATGATGATGGTCCTGGAATAATTATTGGTAATGATGTGAATGGATATTGCTCCACGTTATTTTGTTCGCTATTGCAGTCTAAATATTAATATGCTTCATCGTGCTTTCAGTAAAGGGATGTGAGAGGAATACCTCAAACATCTATCCGCAGGTTCATAAGAAGCGATTTCTAAGCTTAGGTTGGCTTCATACGGCAAAATGAGTACTTGCTCCTCTTCACTTATGTCCAAATTACTGCCCGTGATTTCTGAGCTGTTTGCAGTCAAGGAGATGAAACAAGTTGGCAGAATTATTTTTTCAAACCCTGCATGAAGAAGAATTTAAGAGAATTTTTCCAGACATTCTGTTCCGCAACGTTTTGTTTTTGTGCCTGGAGCTATTAACTTATACCTAGCCTCACCTAGCAACATAAACGTAAATCTGGAAAATATAAACCGTTGAAATAATAGACAAAGGAAACTCATTGTTAAGATCATAAACAGTACTTAATGATAGAACACATTATTCATAAGTCATTTCTGTAAAAATATCTATGGAAGTGATCCAATATATTGGATAGCCATGAATAATTTAATCAAATGAAAGGGGTTTTAATAATCATTTAAATTCTTCTGAAGAATGCAACTCATTTAGATTCTAACCAAGTCTTAATAAAAAACGGCTGGACAGCCAAGATAAATGTCTGTCTTTACTTATCATGAATTTTGCTTGTTTTCAGGCAAACATTGAGAATCATTAGTTTTACACATGCAGTCAAAGAAAATACAAACATAGAAAATAGGTGCAGGAGTAGGCCATTCGGCCCTTCGAGCCAACACCACCTTTCAATATAATCATGGCTGATCATGCAAAATCAGTACCCCATTCCTGCTTTCTCCCCATATCCCTTGATTCTCTAGAGAACAGAGAACATCATTCATCATTTCAACAGCAGTGAAAAGTCCACATCTGGTAGATGGCTTTGATTGCAATGGCAACATAGATGAGATCATATTGATCTAAAATATTTTCTTCACTGCCAACTAATGTATTGATTGGCAAATCAATACAATCTTTAGTGACCACTAAATTAGTACAGTACTTGGATGGATAACTATCTCTACTGTGCTCATCAGGTTAACTCGTACCCTGTTAATTTCAGTGGCATGAAACATAGAATCATAGAAACATGGAAAATAGGTGCAGGAGTAGGCCACTCGGCACTTCAAGCCAGCACCACCATTCAATATGATCATGGCTGATCATCCAAAATCAGTACCTCGTTCAAGCTTTTTTCCTCATGTCCCTTGATTCCCTTAGCCCCAAGACCTAAATCTGACTTTCTCTTGAAACCATCCAGTGAATTGGCCTCCACTGCTTTCTGTGGCAGAGAATTCCACAGATTCACAACTCTCTGGGTGAAAACCCCTTATTCTTAAACTGTGACCACTGGTTCTGGACTACCCCAACATCGGGAACATTTTTCCTGCATCTACCCTGTCCAATCATCTAAGAATTTTATATGTTTCTATAAGATCCCTTCTCATCCCAGTCAACCTATACTTTCATCATGTCAGTCTGTCATCCCGGGAATTAACATGGTGAACCTAGGCTGCACTCCCTCAATAGCAATAATGTTCTTCCTCAAATTAGGAGTCCAAAATTGCTCACAATACTCCAGGTGCAGTCTTACCAGGGCCCTGTACAACTGCAGTAGGACCTCCTTGCTCCTAAACTCAAATTCTCTCGCAATGAAGGCCACCATGCCATTAGCTTTCTTCACTGCCTGCTGTACCTGCATGCTTACTTTCAGTATAAGAAAATAACTGCAGATGCTGGTACAAATCGATTTATTCACAAAATGCTGGAGTAACTCAGCGGGTAAGGCAGCATCTCGGGAGAGAAGGAATGGGTGACGTTTCGGGTCGAGACCCTTCTTCAGACTGTGATTACTTTCAGTGACTGATGCACAAGCACACCCTGGTCTTTTGCACCTCCCCTTCTCCTAATCTGACACCATTCAGATAATAATCTGCTTTCTGTTCTTGCCACCAAAGTGGATAACCTCACATTTATTCACATTATACTGCATCTTCGTTGCTTCTACCCACTCACCTGGCCTATCCAAGTTACCCTGCAGCCTCATAGCATCCTCCTCGTAGCTCACACTGTCACCCAGCTTTGTGTCATCCGCAAACTTAGAGATGTTACATTTAATTCCCTCGTCTAAATCGTTAATATATATTGTACACAACTGCGGTCCCAGCACCGAGCCTTGCGGCACCCCACAGGTCACTGCCTGCCATTCTGAAAAGGACCCGTTCATTCCTACTCTTTGCTTCCTGTCTGCCAACCAGTTCTCTATCCATGTCAATACCCTACCCCCAATACCATGTGTTCTAATTTTGCACACTAATCTCTTGTGTGGGACCTTGTCTGAGGCTTTTTGAAAGTCCAGATACACCACATCCACTGGCTCTCCCTTATCCATTCTACTTGTTACATCCTCAAAAAATTCCAGATTAGTCAAGCATAATTTCCCCTTCATAAATCCATGCTGACTTTGACCGATCCCATCACTGCTTTCCAAATGCGCTTCTATAACATCTTTAATAATCAACTCCAGCATCTTCCCCACTATCGATGTAAGGCTAACAGGTCTATAATTCCCCGTTTTCTCTCTCCCTCCTTTCTTAAAAAGTGGAGTTACATTGGCTACCCTCCAGTCCACAGGAACTGATCCAGAGTCGAGAGAACATTGGAAAATGATCACCAATGCATCCACGATTTCTAGGGCCACCTCCTTGAGTACTCTGGGATGCAGACCATCAGGCCCTGGGGATTTATCTGCCTTCAGTCCCAACAGTTTACCTAACACCATTTTCTGACTAATGTGGATTTCCTTTAGTTCCTGCCTCCCACTAGATCCTCGGTCCCCTAGTATTTCCGGGAGATTGTGTCTTCATAAGTGAAGAAAGAACCGAAGTACTTGTTTAACTGTTCTGCCATTTCCTTGTTTTCCCATTATAAATTCACCTGTCTCTGACTGTAAGGGACCAACATTCATCTTCACTAATCTTTTCCTTTTTAAATACCTGAAGAAACCTTTACAGTCTGTTACATATGCATGCTGATATATGTTTGCCGAAATCCTGTCGAAAGATTGGCAGCAACCCAATTTGTGATTGTTTTAGAGTTTCAAATGAATGCCCACTGATGCTCTTCAGCCAATTAGGAAAAACACAAAAACATCACCTTCAATGTATCCAATTGGTTTTTGGTAAGTTGTCATATTTCATAATTAAAGGACATCCTTTTAAAAAGGAGATGAGGAGAAATTTCTTTAGTCAGAATCTGTGGAATTCTTTGCCACAGGCTGTAAAGGCCGAGTCAGTGGATATTTTTTAAGGCAGGGATAGATAGATTCTTGATTAGTACAGGTGTCAGAGGTTATGGGGAGAAGGTAGGAGAATGGAGTTAGAAAGGAGAGATAGATCAGATATGATTGAATGGTGGAGTAGACTTGATGGGCCATATGGCCTAATTCTACTCCGATCACTTAAGACCTTATGACCTTCATTGGCTGCAAAGTATTCGGGTTAGATACGAATGCAAGTATTTTGTTTTGTTAATGCAGAATTAAGTTCCCTTATAGAAACATAGAAACATAGAAAATAGGTGCAGGAGGAGGCCATTCGGCCCTTTGAGCCATGTGATCATGGCTGATCATTCACAATCAGTAACCCATGCCTAACTTCTCGCCATATTTCATTATCAAGAAAAGAAGTTCAAAGAAACAACAAGGTGATACGTTCAAATTACAGGACCTGTTCTCTTCCAAACTTGGACTGGCAGTGTCCTCACACCATAATTCAGCACTCCCTGGACTGCTTTGTTATGTGGATCAGTGTCCACTTAGAAACAAGTTCGAATTACTCTGATTTTTTGCACAGATCATTTTCTTTAATCAAGGCTGATTTAATTTCTCGATCCGCCAAAATTACAAGGCTATAAATTATAAGCCCACCCAGCTTCCTGTTTGAATGTTATGATGCCTGTCAAGCAATGCTTTCATTTTACATTTGTGGGAAATCAGGGGAGTAGACCACACTTACTCTTTCCCCATTTCTTCAAACTAAAAGCAGATTTTTGTGACAAGTAATACATTTTCAGCAGCATATCTGTACCAAGTCTTAATATCCATACATCTAGTGGCCTGAAACTTAACAGCCCTATGCGGTGGCAGGTCTAAGAACCTGTTGAACATCACTGTAGCAGGTATGCTTTGAAGAAACACATGAATTATAATTATATTCAGGCAGAAGTGCAAAATAATTTGATTGATGAATAAATAATGCTCCATGAAAAAAAAGTTTTCTCTTGGACATGTACATATATTGTGTATGTTTATTTTATTTTATATGTCTTCATGCATGTTAAATATTCATTGATAAATTTTGGGAAAATTTGCAATTTAACTCTCATTCAACTGTCTTTATATACATCAATGTTCAGCAGTTTGAGAAGGTGAGGTCAGCTAACATCAGATTTCTATGAGGTGTAAGATATGGTGTTATCATAAAATATAATGCAGGAAACTTTATTTCTATGCTTTTATGAAAAATTATATTCCAATAAAAATGTGAAGGATTTCAAATTTAACAATTGATCCAAGCACGACCGATTATGTTAAAAGAGTGGTCACTCCAAACTACAACACACTGGTTGCATTCATGTGGAGAAGTACTAACTGAGTACATTATTCCTAACACATAAGTGGTGTTCAGTTTGCTTTTTAAGTAGGCTTTTGGGAATTAAAATAAGTGGAAAAGTCCTGGCATAATTTCAGAGTGCAATTATGTTTGAAAGTAAAATAACTCCTAGTTTAGGATTAGTACACATGCAAACATGCAAACATGTGTACTAACATGCGGCACGGTAGCGCAGCGGTAGAGTTGCTGCTTTACAGCGAATGCAGCGCCGGAGACTCAGGTTCGATCCTGACTACGGGTGCTGCACTGTAAGGAGTTTGTACGTTCTCCCCGTGACCTGCGTGGGTTTTCTCCGAGATCTTCGGTTTCCTCCCACACTCCAAAGACGTACAGGTATGTAGGTTAATTGGCTGGGTAAATGTAAAAATTGTCCCTAGTGGGTGTAGGATAGTGTTAATGTACGGGGATCGCTGGGCGGCACGGACTTGGAGGGCCGAAAAGGCCTGTTTCCGGCTGTATATATATGATATGATGATGATGAAACACATACTTAATGCATGGCACACATTCAAGTTAAACGTGTTTTCAAGGAGAAATGCTTTCCACTCTTTAAATATCTTTCGATACAACTGCCATATTTTTTCCATGTCTATGCAGGTTTAATGAAGAAGTGGAAACAAAAATCTCCAGTTTATACAGAGGCACAAGGAGGGTCTGAAGAAGGGTCATGACCTGAAAAGTCGCCTATCCATTCGCTCCACAGATACTGCTTGACCAGCTGAGTTACTCCAGTACCTAGTGTTTTACCCAGTATCTGAAGGGGCTGCTCCTCAAGTTTTGGCTGCATTTTAGCTCCACGCTCCTGATATTTGGGCAGAGGGAGGAGGCTCGGGAGGGAGGCTCGGGGGGGTGGGGGGGAGGGGTCTCCCTGTCGGTTTGCTCCTGGGCCTGGCCAAGATGGCCATTCGCGGGTCCAAGCAACGGGTAGTCGACGACCACACAGGGTCGGCTGCCTGCCCCTTTTCCGGCCCTCCGTCCGTGCTCACGAGTCCCTGGAGAGGGACCACGCGGTGTCCATGGGGACCTGAGGCCTTCCGTGATCGCTGGTCGCCACGCGGGAGGTCGAGTGTAATACTGATGAGAATAACGTTATTTTAAAATTGATAACTGTTGTTTTGTAAACTGCCACAGTCAGTTTTGATCGTGTAACTTTTTTTATGTTTGTTTTTGTTTTCTGAATAAAAGTATTTGTATATTTTTAAAAAGTGTTTTACCCAGTTTACACAGAGCTTCATAACATTTGACACAAGAGATCGATAAATAAAATGCACGTAGGAACACTAACCTCTGATGGTCTTCACTTCATTATAAAAGCAGAAGCAAGTAAAAGATAGAAGAATAGATTCCATTTGTGAAACAAAACAGCTTGTCAGTTAGCAATCTGTCTGTGCCTTGCTGGCAATTGCTGTAATACTTTGGCTGGTCTCTATGTCTTTCCATGTGCAAGCTTGTAACTCTACCAATCAAAACAGAGCTTTTTTGCCACAAATGTATCAAATGCATAACAAGTCCTGAGCAAACTTTGTTACAGAAAAACTTACCAAACATCGAAACAAGAGCACCAAGCTGTGCCCTGTCGCACAATGCCGTTTTCGAGCTTCAAGTCAGCAAGTCAAGTGTATCTTAGAGTTATAGAGTCTTACAGCATGGAAACAGGTACTGGGAAAAATATTGCCTGCAGTAACATTGCAGACCTATAACCTACATATCATGTATCTGTATACTGTGGATGGCTTAATTGTAATCATGTATTGACTGGTTAGCACACAACAAAAGATTTTCACTTTACACGTGACAATAAACTAAACTCTAAACGAAACCATAGACAAATACTAAGACAAACGCTCAAAAAACATAAATCAAACAAAAATTCTGTACAGCATGACACATGAAATTTTGCAAGACAAAAAGGAAGATGACGGTGCATAAAACAATAAGTCCTCAGTGCAAAGCACAATTAGTAAATGAACACAAAGTGCTGGAGTAACTCAACTGGTGAAGCAACATCTCTGGAGAACACGGGTGGGTGGCTTTTTGGGTCATGATCGTTCTCCAGGCCACTGTACAATGGCAGTGCTCCATGTGGCAAACACCAAATCTCTACTCGCATTGGACTGCACAGATGCACAGAAGATTTAGTTGGCCTCCTTCTCTGTTTTCACAGCAGCTCCAGAGCTGCTGTGCTGCGCTGTGAGAATGAATTTCACATGGGCTCCAGAGAAGAGGTCAAGCTTTGCTGTTTCACACAATCTCCTACATGGGTTTGTAGATAGACTCCTCCATTTATCTACAGAGGGCCTGGCATTGCTTTCACCATCTCACCGTGCATCCACTCCAGTCATATCTGTATGGAAAAGTGGGCTCACCCTCTAGTAAGGCCCAACACCCTATGCCAGGTGCCAGATTGCAGCCGACCACAGCTCGATGTGGCTCCCTGTGACACCCCTCAGCCGGTCAGCTCATCCCTTGCTGTGCCTCTCTATGATGGTGCTTTGGGGTGCCTGGCACAATGATTCACTGCATACTTCATCGTGATCATCTCCATCAACATCTGCATCCTTGTCCTCCACAATCCTCTGGTCCCACTAGATCCTCCTGCTTCTCCCCTTCATCCAGCCACTCGTCGCATCCTCTGGCACCTTCTTCTCTCCTAGGTGGGACTATCCTGACACCCTGAAAAGACCAGGCAGCAAAAAGACTGGCTTGAAAAGACTGATTGCTTTTGAGAGCAGCAACCAAAACTCCTTCATGGTGATAAAAGGCATTGTAATGGGAGTGTGTCCTGTTGATCTGGTCAAAGGAGGCATAGCAATCACAGCAAAGTGTTGTTAGTCAGAATACCTGACTGGCGGCACGGTAGCGCAGCGGTAGAGTTGCTGCTTTACAGCGAATGCAGCGCCGGAGACTCAGGTTCGATCCTGACTACGGGTGCTGCACTGTAAGGAGTTTGTACGTTCTCCCCGTGACCTGCGTGGGTTTTCTCCGAGATCTTCGGTTTCCTCCCACACTCCAAAGATGTACAGGTATGTAGGTTAATTGGCTGGGTAAATGTAAAAATTGTCCCTAGTGGGTGTAGGATAGTGTTAATGTATGGGGATCACTGGGCGGCACGGACTTGGAGGGCCGAAAAGGCCTGTTTCCGGCTGTAGATATATGATGATGATATGATATGATGATATGACAAGGGACAGCTCCTGTACTTGCAGGTAGTTTGGGGCAGGGGTGCATTGCTGCCAGAGCTCACCGGAGAGCCGCTCCGACACCTCTGTTAAAAAAAAAGCCAAAATAAACAGCAGGGAATTTTAACCAGCGGGGAATTTAACAGCGGCCGCTCCGGCACCAGTGACAGTTCCAGCACCTAAAAAATTAGCACTGCAACACAGGTTTGGGGCTTATGACGTATCTGCTGTAGAGTCACAGGATAGTCTCTATACGTTTAGGCAAAAACAGGCAGGTATTGTAATTGGAATTGATGCAGGGTCTTGACATCCTTTTGCCTCCACAAATGCTGCCTCACCTGCTGAGTTCCCCCTGCAGTTTTTTTCAGCTCAAGATTACAGCTTCTGCAATTTCTTGTGTCACAAAAAGTGTGTATACTGGATGGAAACCATTCCCATTTGTGTGGCCTCTCACGTGAATCAACGAGGCCCGCGGCCATCGGAGCCTGGATCGACGGAGCCAGCGGCTATGGCCTGGGTGAGCGCCATGGAGGCGTCCGGAGAGGACCCGGTAGCGATAGCGGAGAGGACGGTGTGGCAGTCGACGATGGCGCCGACCGATGGACGAGCACGGACATGTGGAAGTGAGGAAGCCACTGATAGGGGAAGGAACAATGGAGACTGGTGTGGGGGACCGCCGTGAGGGAGGGGGAGAACAATGGGGACGGTGTGGAGGGACCTGAGGGAGGGGGAGAACAATGGGGACCCGGTGTAGGGGGGACCGCCCTGAGGGAGGGGGGAGAACAATGGGGACCCGGTGTGGAGGGACCGCCCTGAGGGAGGGGGAGAACAATGGGGACCCGCTGTGGAGGGACTTCCATGGGGAGAACAATGGGTACCGGTTGTGAGGGGATCGCCGTGAGGGAGGGGGGAGAACAATGGGGACCCGGTGTGGGAGGACCGCCCTGTGGGAGGGGGAGAACAATGGGGACCCACTGTGGGGGACCGCCGTGAGGGAGGGGGGGAGAACAATGGGGACCCACTGTGGGGGACTGCCGTGAGGGAGGGGGGAGAACAATGGGGACTGGTGTGGGGGGACCGCCCTGAGGGAGGGGGAGAACAAAAGGGGATCTGGCGCAGGGGTACTTTGTAACTTTGCAAGCGACCTTTATGGGCGGCTGTTTGTTTGGGTACGCAAGCAAAGAATTTTACTGTGACTTGTCACATGTGACAATAAAGTATTCAATTCAATTCTCGATTCCCCTACTCTGTGCAGGAGATTCTGTGCATCTACCTGATCTATTCCTCTCATGATTTTGTACATCCTTAAAAGAGGTTGGGAAGGGGCAGCAGCAGAGATCAATACTAGGTGTCTGGCCGGAAGCCTGGATGCAATGCTGGAAGAAGTTTAATGACCTTGATGGAGTTGTCAAGTAAGTAGATTTTAGGATCCACATTGCACCCTACAAGTTGCATCATTGAGCTCAATGGTCAAAGCAGTCGCAATCATTCAGGAGTCATACCTAACCCTTAAATGTAGTCTGAAGAAGGGTCTCGACCCGAAACATCACCCATTCTTTCTCTCCAGGGGTGCCGCCTGTCCTGCTGAGTTACTCCAGCTTTTTGTGTCTATCTTTGGTTTAAACCAGCATCTGCAGCTCCTTCCTATACCTCATATGTAGTACCTCGGCCCACAGTCCAAGCACTGTTGGAAGCCTAACAGCCACAACTTACAGCTTTTACACATTGCCAGCTGTTCAATCATTGCAACCACATTATCCAAGTATGGTACTCATTAACAGGGGAATGTGATGCACAATGGGAGGCAGCAGGAATTAAGTTGAGGACCTGCATTAATCTCCAAGCAGCAGGCCATTATGGCACAAAACGATATGTCTAAAGCTGTAGCCTTAGGTGGGACTGAAGTGATAGAAGATGATGATAAATGCCTATCTTACCCTCCACTGCTTCAGTTCATCCCTTATTTAGCTTCTGACTGGGAAGCTGCAGCTAATATGTGAGCACTTCTTTTACATTCCTGCCTCCTCTCAGAACATGGAACCTGGTTGGACAGTCAATAAGACAGAAGAAAACAGGCTTAATACTGTTATTCACTTTTACTCTGGGGGGGGGGGCACAGTGACGCAGCGGTAGAGTTGCTGCCTTATAGCGCCAGAGAACAGGGTTCAATCCTGACTACAGGTGCTGTCTGTATGGAGTTTCAACATTCTCTGTGTGATTGCGTGGGTTTTCTCCGGATGCTCCGGTTTCCTCTCACACTCCAAAGACGGACAGGTTTGTAGGTTAATTGGCTTCGGTAGAATTGTAAATTGTAAACAGGGAGTTCTGAGTCGTGGATAGAGAATGTCGACTAGGCTTGTGTTCACTGGAATTTAGATGGATGAGAGGGGATCTTATAGAATTATATAAAATTCTTAAGGGATTGGACAGGCTAGATGCAGGAAAAATATTCCCGATGTTGGGGGAGTCCACAACCAGGGACCACAGTTTAAGAATGAGGGGTAGGCCATTTAGGACTGAGATGAGGAAAAACTTTTTCACCCAGAGAGTTGTGAATCTGTGGAATTCTCTGCCACAGAAGGCCGTGGAGGCCAATTCTCTGGACGTTTTCAAGAGAGAGATAGATTTAGCTCTTAGGGCTATTGAAATAATGGGATATGGGGGAAAAAGCTGGAACAGGGTACTGATTTTGGATGATCAGCCATGATCATATTGAATGGCGGTGCTGGCTCGAAGGACTGAATGGCCTACTCCTGCACCTATTTTCTATGTTTCTATGATTGCAGGTTGGCACGGATACGGTGGGCTGAAGGGCCTATTTCCGCATTGTATCTCTAAATTAAACTAAACTAAGCTGCCAGTTCAGATGTTGACACAGTGAGTAATTTGGAAGACAGGGAAAAATGCTAGGCACAAGGGGTGCGGAGCTAGAGTTGGAGACAGGTCAGTTCCAATGGCAGCTCCTCAGAGAGATGCAGGAAAGATAGAATCAACGGCAGCTCTCAATGTCCTTAAGGATGATTGTGCCTATGTTTAGTAACATTTTTACTGACCTGCACGCAAAAAACAGATTTCATTCTACCTAGGTACATGTGACAATGAAGTACCATTGAACCATTGAGCTCATCAGACACAATGATTACATGTGAGATCTGCTGCGGATAATTCATCTTCTGAATTATCGCTGGCATAACTTCACGGGGAAGTTGATGGGAATGCAAAACAAATGCTTCAGGAAAGTGTGTGTGAATGCTTCAGGAGGCCATGAGAATCCAGCGCCAGTCCGGCACAGAGTTTGTGAAAGGTCCCAACAAGGGACGATGGGTTCTTCCATTAAAATATCTGTTGAGTTGATCATCCTTATTCATCTAATGGTTAACACCTCCAGATCCATTGCAGTAAAGCCGGCAGGTAGCAGAGTAGCTCAGCTTTCATTACTGTGGTTCAGTATCACAGAAAGCAAGCAGATTTCTCAGCACTTTTTCTCCTCCGACAGAGTCGCAATTGCCCCATGAAATAAAACAACAGTATTATCCCCCCAAAATGACACTCATATTGTTCCCACCTGGTCACCCCTGTGCCATTGCTGTTGCCTGTCAGCCAGCCAGTGTAAACCACAGCAGACCAGGTTGTGATCTGCAGTTCAAGGTTTGATCTTCTGGACCTGGAGTAGCTAAGGCCATCCTGCAAAGGCCACCTGCATGACTTAATTAACAAATGTGACTGTGTTAACTTTCATTTGTGCGTTGTGGGAAGGAAGATGTTGCGTGGCAGAAGAAGGATGAAAGATATTTGACATTTACTGAATGAGAAAATGGGGCTGCGATACTCCTTTTGTGCAAGCATTAGATAAACATTGTGTGTCCAGATTTCAGCCTTCCTCTGTTCCTCCTCTCCTGACTACTCCTCCTTCAACTCCTTATACGCCCCACCTTCCACCTGCTTTTGCTACTGTTCTCCAGCTTCTCGTGGATAGGTGGCAGCAGAGGCTGCTGCGTTATGATGGTGAGGCGTACAGACTGCATCACCCTGCAACCAAGCCCGAGACCTGCACAGTCGAACACTGCAGGCTCCCCTTCTAAGATACTGAGGAAAACCAAGTGTTATTTGAGGATTAAAAAAGACGGCAGTGCTGGAGTGACTCAGCAGGTCAGGCAACATCTCTGGAGAAGATAGACACAAAATGCTGAAGTAACTCAGCGGGACAGGCAACATCTCTGGAGAAGATAGACACAAAATGCTATAGTAACTCAGCGGGACAGGCAGCATGTCCGGAGAGAAGGAATGGGTAACGTTTCAGATCGAGACCTTCAGACTCATCTTTGGAGAGCATAGATAGGTGATATTTCAGATCAGGACACTTCTCCAGGTTGATAGGGGGGTGAAGGGAGGAAAGGGGGGTGGGAGAAAGCTAGAAGAGAGGTGGGACAGGACAGGTGTAGGATTAGTATAAATGGGTGCCTGATAGTCAGTGGGGACTCCAGTGAGCCAGAGGGCTTGTTTCCTTCCTGTATCTCTCTCTCTCTCTATCATTGTGATGTGGGGGAAACCAGAGCATGTGGAGGAAACCCACGCTGTCACAGGGACAATGTGCAAACTCCACACAGAGAGCAGTAACATAATGCAAACCTGCGACCCGCCCCACCACAAACAGCCTCCCCAGCCCCCAATGACTAACTACACTTCATACTGCCTCAAGAAGATACAAAAACCATATAACCAGATTCAAGGACAGCCTAGGTATTGGTATACACAAAAAGCTGGAATAACTCAACGAGACAGGCAGCAACTCTCGATAGGAATAGATGACGTTTCGGGTCGAGACCATTCTTCAGACTCAAGGATAACAGCCTCTTCCCTGTTATTATCAGATTCTTGAAAGGACCTTTCATAAGCTATGTATAAGAAAATAACTGCAGATGTTGGTACAAATCGAAGGTATTTATTTACAAAATGCTGGAGTAACTCAGCAGGTCAGGCAACATCTCGGGAGAGAAGGAATGGGTAACGTTTCGGGTCGAGACCCTTCTTCAGACTGATGTCAGGGGGTCGCGACAAAGGAAGGATATAGGTGGAGACAAGAAGATAGAGGGAGATCTGGGAAGGAGGAGGGGAAGAGAGGGACAGAGGAACTATCTAAAGTTGGAGATGTCGATGTTCATACCACTGGGCTGCAAGCTGCTCAGGCGAAATATGAGGTGCTGTTCCTCCAATTTCCGATGGGCCTCGCTATGGCACTGGAGGAGGCCCATGACAGAAAGGTCAAACTGGGAATGGGAGGGGGAGTTGAAGTGCTCAGTCACCGGGAGATCAGTTTGGTCAATGCGGACCGAGCGCAGGTGTTGAGCGAAGCGATCGCCGAGCTTGCGCTTGGTCGTAAATAAGTTGACATCTAGTGCAGCAGATCGAGATCTCATAAGCTATGGATAAGTTGATTCCCCAATCTACCCCAATCCAACTCTTGCACGCTTCCTTTTTTTTCACTTATGTAACTGTAATACTATATTCTCAATGATTTGGAGAACACGCGAAGCAAAGTTTTTGCTGCATCTCGGTACGTGTGATAATAGTAACCAACACCAATACCAGACAGAACCAGAAGCCAGGATCGAGCTCTATCTGTTCTGCCACTACATCTGATATATATACATACATTAGGCCAATCATATATATACATATACCCGACCATTTACATACAAAATATAAATACAAATATAGTCACCCACCCGTATAATAAGTCAGATATTAATACAAAAATACTCATACACCCTTATATGTTCATATAGATATACTTATTTAAATAATGATGTGTTATTATATGTAGACCCCTGGTGACTGTTAATCCCCCTCCTCACTGTACCTAGAAAAAATCATGTGTTTATATTTGTTTTTAAACTGGATGATGTTTGAACATTGTTTTAATTCCGCATTCAATAGACAATAGACAATAGACAATAGACAATAGGTGCAGGAGTAGGCCATTCAGCCCTTCGAGCCAGCACCGCCATTCAATGCGATCATGGCTGATCACTCTCAATCAGTACCCCGTTCCTGCCTTCTCCCCATACCCCCTCATTCCGCTATCCTTAAGAGCTCTATCCAGCTCTCTCTTGAAAGCATCCAACGAACTGGCCTCCACTGCCTTCTGAGGCAGAGAAATCCACACCTTCACCACCCTCTGACTGAAAAAGTTCCTCCTCATCTCCGTTCTAAATAGACAATAGACAATAGACAATAGGTGCAGGAGTAGGCCATTCAGCCCTTCGAGCCAGCACCGCCATTCAATGCGATCATGGCTGATCACTCTCAATCAGTACCCCGTTCCTGCCTTCTCCCCATACCCCCTCTCTCCGCTATCCTTAAGAGCTCTATCCAGCTCTCTCTTGAAAGCATCCAACGAACTGGCCTCCACTGCCTTCTGATGCAGAGAATTCCACACCTTCACCACCCTCTGACTGAAAAAGTTCTTCCTCATCTCCGTTCTAAATGGCCTACCCCTTATTCTCAAACTGTGGCCCCTTGTTCTGGACTCCCCCAACATTGGGAACATGTTATCTGCCTCTAATGTGTCCAATCCCCTAATTATCTTATATGTTTCAATAAGATCCCCCCTCATCCTTCTAAATTCCAGTGTATACAAGCCCAATCGCTCCAGCCTTTCAACATACGACAGTCCCGCCATTCCGGGAATTAACCTAGTGAACCTACGCTGCACGCCCTCCATAGCAAGAACATCCTTCCTCAAATTTGGTGACCAAAACTGCACACAGTACTCCAGGTGCGGTCTCACCAGGGCCCGGTACAACTGTAGAAGGACCTCTTTGCTCCTATACTCAACTCCTCTTGTTACGAAGGCCAACATTCCATTGGCTTTCTTCACTGCCTGCTGAACCTGCATGCTTCCTTTCATTGACTGATGCACTAGGACACCCAGATCTCGTTGAACTCCCCCTCCTCCTAACTTGACACCATTCAGATAATAATCTGCCTTTCTATTCTTACTTCCAAAGTGAATAACCTCACACTTATCTACATTAAACTGCATCTGCCATGTATCCGCCCACTCACACAACCTGTCCAAGTCACCCTGCAGCCTTATTGCATCTTCCTCACAATTCACACTACCCCCCAACTTAGTATCATCTGCAAATTTGCTAATGGTACTTTTAATCCCTTCGTCTAAGTCATTAATGTATATCGTAAATAGCTGGGGTCCCAGCACCGAACCTTGCGGTACCCCACTGGTCACTGCCTGCCATTCCGAAAGGGATCCATTTATCCCCACTCTTTGCTTTCTGTCTGTCAACCAATTTTCTATCCATGTCAGTACCCTACCCCCAATACCATGTGCCCTAATTTTGCCCACTAATCTCCTATGTGGGACCTTGTCGAAGGCTTTCTGAAAGTCGAGGTACACCACATCCACTGACTCTCCCTTGTCAATTTTCCTAGTTACATCCTCAAAAAATTCCAGTAGATTTGTCAAGCATGATTTCCCCTTCGTAAATCCATGCTGACTCGGAATGATCCCGTTACTGCTATCCAAATGCTCAGCAATTTCGTCTTTTATAATTGACTCCAGCATCTTCCCCACCACTGATGTCAGACTAACTGGTCTATAATTACCCGTTTTCTCTCTCCCTCCTTTCTTAAAAAGTGGGATAACATTTGCTATCCTCCAATCCACAGGAACTGATCCTGAATCTATAGAACATTGAAAAATGATCTCCAATGCTTCCACTATTTCTAGAGCCACCTCCTTAAGTACTCTGGGATGCAGACCATCAGGCCCTGGGGATTTATCAGCCTTCAGTCCCATCAGTCTACCCAAAACCATTTCCTGCCTAATGTGGATTCCCTTCAGTTCCTCCATCACCCTAGGTTCTCCGGCCCCTAGAACATTTGGGAGATTGTGTGTATCTTCCTCAGTGAAGACAGATCCAAAGTAACGGTTTAACTCGTCTGCCATTTCTTTGTTCCCCATAATAAATTCCCCTGCTTCTGTCTTCAAGGGACCCACATTTGCCTTGACTATTTTTTTCCTCTTCACGTACCTAAAAAAACTTTTGCTATCCTCCTTTATATTATTGGCTAGTTTACCCTCGTACCTCATCTTTTCTCCCCGTATTGCCTTTTTAGTTAACTTTTGTTGCTCTTTAAAAGAGTCCCAATCCTCTGTCTTCCCACTCTTCTTTGCTATGTTATACTTCCTCTCCTTAATTTTTATGCTGTCCCTGACTTCCCTTGTCAGCCACAGGTGTCTCTTACTCCCCTTAGAGTCTTTCCACCTCTTTGGAATAAATTGATCCTGCAACCTCTGCATTATTCCCAGGAATACCTGCCATTGCTGTTCTACCGTCTTCCCTGCTAGGGCCTCCTTCCAATCAATTTTGGCCAGCTCCCGCCTCATGCCTCTGTAATCCCCTTTGCTATACTGTAATACCGACACTTCCGATTTTCCCTTCTGCCTTTCCATTTGCAGAGTAAAACTTATCATGTTGTGATCACTGCCTCCTAATGGCTCTTTTACCTCTAGTCCCCTTATCAGATCAGGATCATTACACAACACTAAATCCAGAATTGCCTTCTCCCTGGTAGGCTCCAGTACAAGCTGTTCTAAGAATCCATCTCGAAGGCACTCTACAAACTCTCTTTCCTGGGGTCCATTTCCAACCTGATTTTCCCAGTCTACCTGCATGTTGAAATCTCCCATAACCACCGTAGCATTACATTTTTGACACGCCAATTTTATCTCCTGATTCAACTTGCACCCTATGTCGAGGCTACTGTTTGGGGGCCTATAGATAACTCCCATTAGGGTCTTTTTACCCTTACAATTTCTCATTTCTATCCATACTGATTCAACATCTCCTGATTCTATGTCACCCCTTGCAAGGGAATGAATATCATTCCTTACCATCAGAGCAACCCCACCCCCTCTGCCCACCTGTCTGTCTTTTCTATACGTTGTGTACCCCTGAATATTCAGTTCCCAGCCCTGGTCCTCTTGTAGCCATGTCTCAGTGATCCCTACAACATCATACTTGCCCATGACTAACTGAGCCTCAAGCTCATCCACTTTATTTTTTATACTACGCGCATTTAAGTACAACACTTTAACTTCTGTATTTACCTCCCCTCTCACATCGTTCACAATTGGCCCTGCCCTTAATTTCTTTTCCGCTCTAGAACTTCTGTTCCCATTCTTCCGAGAGTCTTTTGCAATATCTCCTGTATTCCCTTTTACCTCATCTTCATATTCACAATTTGTTAACCCCTCCCCCCCACTACTTAGTTTAAAGCCTACCCCTTATTCTCAAACTGTGGCCCCTTGTTCTGGACTCCCCCAACATTGGGAACATGTTATCTGCCTCTAATGTGTCCAATCCCCTAATTATCTTATATGTTTCAATAAGATCCCCCCTCATCCTTCTAAATTCCAGTGTATACAAGCCCAATCGCTCCAGCCTTTCAACATACGACAGTCCCGCCATTCCGGGAATTAACCTAGTGAACCTACGCTGCACGCCCTCCATAGCAAGAATATCCTTCCTCAAATTTGGAGACCAAAACTGCACACAGTACTCCAGGTGCGGTCTCACCAGGGCCCGGTACAACTGTAGAAGGACCTCTTTGCTCCTATACTCAACTCCTCTTGTTACGAAGGCCAACATTCCATTGGCTTTCTTCACTGTCTGCTGTACCTGCATGCTTCCTTTCATTGACTGATGCACTAGGACACCCAGATCTCGTTGAACTCCCCCTCCTCCTAACTTGACACCATTCAGATAATAATCTGCCTTTCTATTCTTACTTCCAAAGTGAATAACCTCACACTTATCTACATTAAACTGCATCTGCCATGTATCCGCCCACTCACACAACCTGTCCAAGTCACCCTGCAGCCTTATTGCATCTTCCTCACAATTCACACTACCCCCCAACTTAGTATCATCTGCAAATTTGCTAATGGTACTTTTAATCCCTTCGTCTAAGTCATTAATGTATATCGTAAATAGCTGGGGTCCCAGCACCGAACCTTGCGGTACCCCACTGGTCACTGCCTGCCATTCCGAAAGGGACCCATTTATCCCCACTCTTTGCTTTCTGTCTGTCAACCAATTTTCTATCCATGTCAGTACCCTACCCCCAATACCATGTGCCCTAATTTTGCCCACTAATCTCCTATGTGGGACCTTGTCGAAGGCTTTCTGAAAGTCGAGGTACACCACATCCACTGACTCTCCCTTGTCAATTTTCCTAGTTACATCCTCAAAAAATTCCAGTAGATTTGTCAAGCATGATTTCCCCTTCGTAAATCCATGCTGACTCGGAATGATCCTGTTACTGCTATCCAAATGCTCAGCAATTTCGTCTTTTATAATTGACTCCAGCATCTTCCCCACCACTGATGTCAGACTAACTGGTCTATAATTACCCGTTTTCTCTCTCCCTCCTTTCTTAAAAAGTGGGATAACATTTGCTATCCTCCAATCCACAGGAACTGATTCTGAATCTATAGAACATTGAAAAATGATCTCCAATGCTTCCACTATTTCTAGAGCCACCTCCTTAAGTACTCTGGGATGCAGACCATCAGGCCCTGGGGATTTATCAGCCTTCAGTCCCATCAGTCTACCCAAAACCATTTCCTGCCTAATGTGGATTTCCTTCAATTCCTCCATCACCCTAGGTTCTCCGGCCCCTAGAACATTTGGGAGATTGTGTGTATCTTCCTCAGTGAAGACAGATCCAAAGTAACGGTTTAACTCGTCTGCCATTTCTTTGTTCCCCATAATAAATTCCCCTGCTTCTGTCTTCAAGGGACCCACATTTGCCTTGACTATTTTTTTCCTCTTCACGTACCTAAAAAAACTTTTGCTATCCTCCTTTATATTATTGGCTAGTTTACCCTCGCACCTCATCTTTTCTCCCCGTATTGCCTTTTTAGTTAACTTTTGTTGCTCTTTAAAAGAGTCCCAATCCTCTGTCTTCCCACTCTTCTTTGCTATGTTATACTTCCTCTCCTTAATTTTTATGCTGTCCCTGACTTCCCTTGTCAGCCACAGGTGTCTCTTACTCCCCTTAGAGTCTTTCCACCTCTTTGGAATAAATTGATCCTGCAACCTCTGCATTATTCCCAGGAATACCTGCCATTGCTGTTCTACCGTCTTCCCTGCTAGGGCCTCCTTCCAATCAATTTTGGCCAGCTCCTGCCTCATGCCTCTGTAATCCCCTTTGCTATACTGTAATACCGACACTTCCGATTTTCCCTTCTGCCTTTCCATTTGCAGAGTAAAACTTATCATGTTGTGATCACTGCCTCCTAATGGCTCTTTTACCTCTAGTCCCCTTATCAGATCAGGATCATTACACAACACTAAATCCAGAATTGCCTTCTCCCTGGTAGGCTCCAGTACAAGCTGTTCTAAGAATCCATCTCGAAGGCACTCTACAAACTCTCTTTCCTGGGGTCCATTTCCAACCTGATTTTCCCAGTCTACCTGCATGTTGAAATCTCCCATAACCACCGTAGCATTACATTTTTGACACGCCAATTTTATCTCCTGATTCAACTTGCACCCTATGTCGAGGCTACTGTTTGGGGACCTATAGATAACTCCCATTAGGGTCTTTTTACCCTTACAATTTCTCATTTCTATCCATACTGATTCAACATCTCCTGATTCTATGTCACCCCTTGCAAGGGAATGAATATCATTCCTTACCATCAGAGCAACCCCACCCCCTCTGCCCACCTGTCTGTCTTTTCTATACGTTGTGTACCCCTGAATATTCAGTTCCCAGCCCTGGTCCTCTTGTAGCCATGTCTCAGTGATCCCTACAACATCATACTTGCCCATGACTAACTGAGCCTCAAGCTCATCCACTTTATTTTTTATACTACGCGCATTTAAGTACAACACTTTAACTTCTGTATTTACCTCCCCTCTCACATCGTTCACAATTGGCCCTGCCCTTAATTTCTTTTCCCCTCTAGAACTTCTGTTCCCATTCTTCCGAGAGTCTTTTGCAATATCTCCTGTATTCCCTTTTACCTCATCTTCATATTCACAATTTGTTAACCCCTCCCCCCCACTACTTAGTTTAAAGCCACAGGTGTCACACTAGCAAACCTGCCTGCCAGAATGTTTGTCCCCCTGCTGTTAAGATGCAACCCGTCCCTTTTGTACAAGTCACCCCTAGCCCAGAAGAGATCCCAGTGGTCCAGAAATCTAAATCCCTGCTCTCTGCACCAGTCCCTCAGCCATAAATTCATACCCTCTATCTCTCTGTTCCTGGCCTCACCAGCACGAGGTACCGGTAGCAGTCCAGAGATAACTACCTTCGACGTCCTACTTCTCAGTGTTTTTCCCAACTCTCTAAACTCCCGCTGTAGCACCTCCTTCCTCTTCCACCCGACGTCATTCGTGCCCACGTGCACAACGACTTCAGGTTGATCGCCTTCCCTCACTAGGATTTTCTGAAGCCGGTCTGTGATGTGTTGAACCCTGGCACCAGGGAGGCAACAGACCATCCTCAAGTCCCTCCTGCTGCCACAGAATCTTCTGTCCGTCCCTCGGACTATGGAGTCACCGACAACTACGGCTCTTCCAGACTTCGGTCTCCCCTGTCGAGTATCCTTGCCAACAGGTCCGCCACTCGGACTGGAAACGTCTTCTGCCCCGACAGTTCCCAAGAGGGTATACCTATTTGCAATAGACACAGCCACTGGGGTCTCCTGTAGTCCACGTCCACGTCCACTCCCCCCTGAAACAGTCTCCCACCTTCGCTCGACCTGGACCCTTGGCGTGACAGCCTCACAATAGGTCCTGTCGAGGAAACTCTCGCATTCCCAGATGGCCTTGAGGTCATCCAACTGCCTCTCCAACTCCACCACACGTCCCTTCAGGAGCTGCACCTGGACAGAGTTCTTGCAGGTGTAGCTCCCAGAAGCTCCAGCGACGTCCCTGTCTTCCCACATCCTGCAGGAAACACACTGCACCAACTTTTCCGCCATCACCTTGTGCCTATAACCAGCTCTGGCTTAAAACAATTGTATCCTCCTCACCTCAGCCTCCTCGCCGAAGACTCGCAGCCAAAGACTCGCACTTTTCTCACATTCATTCTGTTCCATAGCTTTACTCCACTGATTGATATAGAAAATCTTTTCATTGTTGTTCCCGTTTGTTTTTTGTTTGTTTGTGACTGAACTTCAGCCAAAACTGCACAAGATAGCGCAACATTTTTAGGCCCACATTACTCACCGTCGTCGCTTTAATGGTAAAAATGGTCGTTTTATTGAAATTGGTGTTATCTTTTTAAAGTCATTTACATTTTAAAGTTTTTTAAAACCAGCGCATGCGCAGTTGGGGCCGGTCCTCACGTGACATGACCACCAGACCAGCGCCTACATGTACGTAAGATGGCCGCTGGGTGACTGCGCAGCTGGGAGGAGGGTCGTCATTTTCGTTCAGCTCCCACTTCCCGCCAGATGCCCGTTTGGTTCCGTGGCCCAAGTGGGGGAGCGTCACCGCCGCCGCTCCAAACCCCGGGCGTCTCCATCAAGGCCACCGCTCTGCCCTGCAGCCCCCACCCCACCTTCACTGCTCCAAACCATGGGCATCTCCTTCACTCCTAGGCCCCAGAGCCCCACTGATACATCGCGTCGCCGCCGCTGCTTCTCCTTCCCGCTCTAAACCCCGGGCATCTCCATCACGGACCCCGCTCCTCTATCCAGGTCCGCTGAGTCATCACACCACCGCCGCTGCTCCCGCAGCCGCACTAAACCCCGGGCGTCTCCATCATGGCCGCCGCTGCTCCCGCTGGCGCTCTAAACCCAGGGCATCTCCATCATGGCCGCCGCTGCTCTTGCTGCCACTCTAAACCCGGGGCGTCTCCATCATGGCTGCCGCTGCTCCCGCTGCTGCTCTAAACCCCAGGGGTCTCCATCATGGCTGCCACTGCTCGTACTGCCGCTCTAAACCCGGGGCGTTTCCATCGCTGCACTCGCCACTGAGCCCCCGCTAAGCCATCACCGCGGCTGCCACTGCCGCTCTAAACCCCGTCCCGTTGTAGGTGACGGAAATGTTGGTGGATAATTTGTTGGATCCGCTGACTGGTGGGGTGGAAGGTGAGAACAAGGGGGATTCTATCCTTGTTGCAAGTGGGGGGAGGGGGAGCAAGAGCGGAGCTGCGGGATGTAGAAGAGACCCTATGATCATTGACAAAACTGATCTCCCGGTGGCCGAGCACTTCAACTCCCCCTCCCATTCCCAGTCTGACCTTTCTGTCATGGGCCTCCTCCAGTGCCATAGTGAGGCCCACCGGAAATTGGAGGAACAGCACCTCATATTTCGCCTGGGCAGCTTGCAGCCCAGTGGTATGAACATCGACTTCTCCAACTTTAGATAGTTCCTCTGTCCCTCTCTTCCCCTCCTCTTTCCCAGATCTCCCTCTATCTTCCTGTCTCCACCTATATCCTTCCTTTGTCCCGTCCCCCTGACATCAGTCTGAAGAAGGGTCTCGACCCGAAACGTCGCCCATTCCTTCTCTCCTGAGATGTTGCCTGACCTGCTGAGTTACTCCAGAGACAGACAGACAGACAGACAGACAGACAGACAGACAGACAGACAGACAGACAGACAGACAGACAGACAGACAGACAGACAGACAGACAGACAGACAGACAGACAGACAGACAGACAGACAGACAGACAGACAGACAGACAGACAGACAGACAGACAGACAGACAGACAGACAGACAGACAGACAGACAGACAGACAGACAGACAGACAGACAGACAGACAGACAGACAGACAGACAGACAGACAGACAGACAGACAGACAGACAGACAGACAGACAGACAGACAGACAGACAGACAGACAGACAGACAGACAGACAGACAGACAGACAGACAGACAGACAGACAGACAGACAGACAGACAGACAGACAGACAGACAGACAGACAGACAGACAGACAGACAGACAGACAGACAGACAGACAGACAGACAGACAGACAGACAGACAGACAGACAGACAGACAGACAGACAGACAGACAGACAGACAGACAGACAGACAGACAGACAGACAGACAGACAGACAGACAGACAGACAGACAGACAGACAGACAGACAGACAGACAGACAGACAGACAGACAGACAGACAGACAGACAGACAGACAGACAGACAGATATATATATATATATATATATGTAGGTTAATTGGCTGGGTAAATGTAAAAATTGTCCCTAGTGGGTGTAGGATAGTGTTAATGTACGGGGATCACTGGGCGGCACGGACTTGGTGGGCCGAAAAGGCCTGTTTCCGGCTGTATATATATATGATATGATATGATATGATAACATTGTGCTTTAATCAGAATATTTGCATATAATATTTGGCTTCTGATGTAAGTTCCAGTCTTTAGTTTGGTTTCTAAAGTTAGCTTAGGTTTGAGTTTCTTGACAAATCTAATAAACTGGTTATTTGTTTAGTTTAGTTTAGTTTAAAGACACAGCTCGGAAACAGGCCATCCAGCCCACCGAGTCCACGCTGACCAGCGATCCCCGCACCCTAACACTGTCCTGCACACACTAGGGACAATTTACAATTATACCAAGCCAATTAACCTACAAGGAAGGGTCTCGACCCGAAACGTCACCCATTCCTTCTCTCCCGAGATGCTGCCTGACCTGCTGATTTACTCCAGCATTTTGTGAATAAATCGAAATAACCTACAAATCAGCATGTCTTTGGAGTGTGGAAAGAAACCAGAGATCCTGGAGAAAGTGCACAATTGAATCCAATATTTTTTAACTTTGAATTGACTTTGACTTTGAATTCATTGCATCTTTTCAGCCACTTTTTGTCGTAGTTTTCATTTGAAGTAAATTTTCCTTTTCTCAAGAAAACACATAGTATCAAACATTTTGAATGATACCAAGGACAACGTGAAGCACTAGCAAGTATCCACAGTAGATCCAAAGCCTTATTAATATAATGTAAACACTCAATGTTATCCAAATTTGGATAAATCAGACTAATAAGATTAAGCACCAAATGCTGGAGCAACTCAGCGGGACAGGAAACATCTCTGGATAGAAGGAATAGGTGACGTTTTTGGGTCGCAACCATCTTCAGCTGTCCCGTTGAGTTACTCCAGCATTTTGTGTCTATCTTCAGTTTAAACCAGCATCTGCAGTTCAGTCCTACAACAATAAGATTAATCAGTTGGAACCAGCTATCCTTGTTATCTCTACAAATGAAATAGAATAACAGAACTTAATTAGTGGCGTCAGTCATTCCTACAACTATATTCAGTGCACCAGAGTTTCTTTGGAATCACCAGACCATACTCAAATAGTCTGCATACAATTTACACACAAGATAAGGAAAGATTTTACTGGCTATCAATTCTCCCCCTTTCATGTACAAATTAGAAGTTTGAAATACCACAGGCAATGATTTTTATCTTGTTTTTACTATTTGCTTTAAGTACAAAGCTTCGGTGGACATTTCAATTAGTATTTGATTCCACTGGTGCTCTTGTGCTTGAAGCACTGAAGCACCGAATGGAATTATATGAAAAGTCACGTAACCCCGGAGGTTTAAAAAATGGTTACATCTTTTCACCTCATCCTTAACAACAGCAAAAAGGCAAAATAGCACAATATGACTGTTTGAGAGGACAGGATTTTGATAACAAATTGAGAGGAATTTGGCTTGAAGCCCATATATATGGCTTGAAGCCCATATATTGTTGGAATGGTTTTAAAATGTATCATTCACACACTGAGCGCCGAGCCCTTACAGTTCAGACACTGCCCTTTCCTACTAACAGGAAGTTCAAACGTTCCTGGTCGTACAGTAAAAAAAAGAATTGCTTTGTGCAATTTTATGCAACAGATATTACAGAGGCAACCAACTAGAATGTGACCATCGTCACATAGGGTCCAAAAAGTACAATATTGCAGGGATAGAGCAATTATTAAATTCAGAGTTAGTAAAAGCATAATATTGCTGATACAGTGCAATTATTAAATCTGAGAAATATATGGGTGCCTTCATACATGGATCACAGAAAGTTAAAATGCTACTCTGACAAGCTAAGGCAAACAGTAAGTGGTCTATGCTGAGAGGGCGTTGGTGTACAGGAGTAAAGAAATCTTGCTGCAATTCTACAGAACTTAGTTGAAACCAAACTTGGAACGCTGTGCACAGTTTTGTTTTCGTTACCTCAGAAATAATTATTTACCTTGGAGGCAGTGCACCAAACGTTTTTTCAATTGATTCCTGGGGTGAGAGGGCTGTCTTTTGAGTCAAATGGGTCTTTATTCTTTTTGTTTCATATATTTCAATGAGATCATCCCTTTTAAGAAATATGAGGTGATCTCATTGAAATATAATTTAACTTGGCATCGTGTTTGCACGCACTTGATGGGCCGAAGGGTATGTTCCTGTGTGGTACTGTTCTATTATCTAGATTCAAGATTCAAGATTCAAGATTCAAGATAGCTTTATTGTCATCCAAATTGGACGAAATTCAGTCACCCACAGTCCAACAACAAAAGCATCAAAATAGGCATTAAAATTACACAACCCCCAAAACACACAAAAGAAACATCCATCAAGAAAACATCCATCACAGTGAGTCTCCTCCAGTCCTCTCTCTCCTCACTGTGATGGAAGGCCGCAATGTCTTTTCCCTTCTCCTGCTGTCCTCTCCCGCAGTCAGGCTGTTGTGGTTGCAGGCCGCGCCGGACGGTCCGCAGCGGGCCGAGCCTAAGGCGAGTCGCAGCCGCTCCCGCAGCCTCCGAAGACGGCCGGCTCTGCCGATGATAAGTCCGATCCGGGGCGGGCGAACACGCTGCTGCTGCCGCTGTTGCTGCACGTCGGGGCGATCGTGGCTCCCGACATTGAAGCCCCCGCCCAGCAGAGAAATATCCCGCGGCCTATCTTAGGTCGCGCCGGATGGTGAAATGTCCACGACCCAAGCCCCGCGATCCGGGGCGGGCGAACACGCTGCCGCTGCCGGAGCTCCTGATGTCGGCATCCACGCGGCCCGAGCCTAAGGCGAGTCACAGCTGCTCCCGCAGCCTCCGAAGACGGCCGGCTCCGGTGATGGTAAGTCCGGTCCGCGGGCTCTGCAAACCGGAGCCCTGGAGGCCGACAGCTCCAGGAGTTGGGCCGATGGTAGGCCGCAGCAGGAACGGAGACACGGCCCAGAAAACAAAGGTCGGGTCTCCGTTCGGAAGGGACACATATTTACAATTTTACAGTTCCCCCCCTCCCCCCCACATACACACATAGTACACAAACACAAAAACACCACATCACAACTACAATTAAGACAAAAAAACAACAAAAACACAAAGACAAATGGACCGCAGGTGAGCCGCAGCTGCTATGGCAGCGCCGCCATTTTCCATGAGATGAAGACGAACTTTGCAGGCTAGTTGAATAGTTTGACTGGAGAGATTAGAACACGGGAGCCTAATCTCAAAATAAGGCTGTCAGATATTTAGAATTAAAATCAGGAAGAATACAGGAAATTAGAATGTTGTGATTGTTGAGAATTCTTTACTTCGGAGGGTTCGAGTAAGATCAAATCACTCTGAACGAAGTGCACATTTTCACAACCACATTTGTTTGTTAATGATATTCCACCTGTTTTCAGATTTAGCTTAGTTTAGTTTAAGACACAGCGCGGAAACAGGTCCTTCGGCCCACTGAGTCCGCGCTGACCAGCGATCCCCGCACACTAGCACTGCCCTATACACCAGGGACAGTTTACAATTTTTACTGAAGCCAATGAACCTACAAACCTGTACGTCTTTGGAATATGGGAGGAAACCGGAGCAACAAGGGAAAAACCCAAGCAGTCACAGGGAGAACGTACAAGCTGCGTACAGACAGCACCCATAGTCAGGATCAAACCCGGGTCCCTGGTGATGTAAGGCAGCAGCTCTATTGCTGCGCCACCATGTTGCCTGTATTGAAACTATTCTAGAAATACCTATCAAGAGAATTGATCTTACAAGCAGATTCCTTTCCTTCCCTTTTGAATACTATCCCCCACAATTTCTCAAGTACCAGGTAGCTTGGACGTGACCAGTAAACTAGAATAAGGATTCCTGCTACCTAGACTCGGTTTGTCGCTGTCAGCCACTTTAGTGACTGATGATTCAATGGAAATGTTAGGCAAGCTTTCAAATACACTACAAGCTGACAAGAGTGGCAGGGGGTCTTGAAGATTACTAATCAGTCTTTCCCTGAAGATCAAGGGTGTGTGAATCTCTGCATCCATCCAGAAGGGAGCAAACTATTACATTCTTCTCTCCTTTGGTGTGTTTATTCAACCATCACATTTTGGATCCTGCTGGTCCTTCCTAAGCCTCAGAAAATAGTGGAAAGCAGGAATTGGAGGAACCCATGTCCATCGCTGCTAACACCACCTCCTTTACACATGTAGGAGAAAAATGGCCAATGTTTGTTTCATCATGGCCTGGGGAATGGAATCCTCCCGGCTAATGTGATAGAAGGCAGTGGGGTATGGCAGTTCTAATTTTTCCATATTCTTCACCAATACCCCATTTAATGTAGGGCAAGGCTTTAGAAGGGAGTTCCCTCATGATCACAACTGAAGATCACAACCAAATACCCATTGTACATTATGATCCAAGTGATACCAGCTACAGTCATAGAAATTCTCTCTTTGCTAATCTTTCATTCATAAGTGTGGAGATATTTTGCCCCTTCCCGTTAAAATGCAGCAATATTTTATTCTGACATCTACTGCGCTGCTAAAAAAAAGTAACATGAATTATGAGGTGCTATTGGAGCAGTTTCTCGGTGAGTGGTACAAAAGGAACCAGGAACAGTTTATGCAGACAAGTGCAAAGTGTTTCATACAGAACTGCATCATCCCGGAGCAAACAATTCCTTAATGAAGTGGAGGTAAAGTGCACATAAAGAACGATTTAGAAATCCAAGCTGTTGCGCTAGTATTTGCCAGAAGTACATTAAGCAAATGAGATGTTGGCAGGTTTGAAAAGGTTAATATTGAGCACAGTAATGTGCAAAGGCAGCCACTTTATTACTCATTGCTTGGCAACATCTAGAATACTTAGAATCTGGATGTCATGCCACCAAAGAAATATGCAGCTAAGAGGATACAAAAGAGAACAAGCAGGACTGATGAACAAGGGAGACTGGAGTATGAAGGAGAACTTTGTAAATACTGCATGTTTTCAGTGGCACAAGAACAGATTGATAGATGAGGTAATTCCTGTTTTATATATATTCTAAAAATAATAAGATAAAAAGGATTACGAGAGCTTGGTTCACGTTATCCACAAACGGTGCAACATTGACTTTACTTGAAGTGTGGTAGGAAGAATAATAGGATGAATTTTTAAAATATAGCTGGAAGCTGCTGGCTAGAATATACTGTCAGAATAATGACCCTTCTAATGGTGTTCACTGTTCCTTATGGACATATGGATAAATGTTCCACTGGCTTATCACTCTCTCTCTCTGGAATTACGAAGAAGCCAACAGAGATGCTAAATGCAACAACTCTGGTTCATTGAACAAGCCACAATCAGCGGTATCACTTAGCAATAAGGAGACAATATGATAAAACTCCAGAATGAATGCATGCTAAATACATGCCAAGCAGACAAGAATAACATAATGGAAGCAGAGTTGAAATATCCCACAGCCAACAAATCTAATCAAGGCACTTCAATGACGTACAGATATGAATAATGGGACCGGCATCAAGCGGATGATCTCTCTTGGCGTACTCCTACTGCGTATCACAGAGGCCAAATCCACTCATTCCAAGTATCTGGAAACAGCTGTGGATTTGTTCAGGAATCATAGACTCTGAAAAGTGTGACCACCAGGTTCAAGAATAGCTTCTTCTTAACAACCATCTTGAACACTACACAGCACTAATCTCAACTGTGAACTTCTATGGACTGTCCTTAGTTGCACCAAGCACTTTGGTGGATATTTTGCACCAGTAATGTGGTTATGATTTTTCGGATTTTTTTGTTTATTACACATTATATGCATGTATTGTGTTTACAGGCCTGTCATGCATCTGCAAGTAAGATTTGGCAATATAACACCCTTGGATTGATTCTAGACTCTTGGTTCGGGAGAGTGCTGTCAAAGAAATGTTGACAAGCTGCTACTATATACACCACAATTACTTTGTGTGAATGGTGGAGGGAGAACTTGTTCAAAATATATGAAGGGATGACAATCGAGCATCTGCTTCCTTCTGGAGCGTGCCGAGGTTCTCAAGTGTTGCTGAACATGAAAGTGTAAGAAATAAAAGATGAAACCAGTCATGCAGCCCTTCGTATCTGTTCCTCCGCCTGTCTGCAACTCCATTTCTATGGCAAGATCTACCCTTTAGATAGACACAAATAGCTGGAGTAACTCAGCGGAACAGGCAGCATCTCTGGAGAGACGAAATCGGTGATGTTTCAGGTCGAGACCCTTCTTTAGACTACGCTTTAATTCTCCTAAAATCTGAAAATCTGTCTATCTTCACCCTAAATACACTTAATAAATATCAGGGTCCAAAAATTACCAATGTTGTAGCTCTCCAAAATAAATGAATGAATGAATGAATGAATGAATGAATGAATAAGTTTATTGGCCAAGTATGCATATACAAGGAATGTGCCTTGGTGCTCCGCTCACAAATGACAAAACAAACATACAGTTAACAATTAAGATTAAAGCATAACCACATCAAAACAATAAGGATACAACACTACGGTCTAAACATGTGGGTGAAAATAAACCAGAGCAAAAAAGAGACTACAGTCTTTGGTTATTGAGTAGAACTATCACTCGTGGGGAAAAAAGCTGTTTTTATGTCTGGCTGTGGCTGCTGTGACAGTCCGGAGTCATAGAAACATAGAAAATAGGTGCAGGAGTAGGCCATTCGGCCCTTCGAGCCTGCACCGCCATTCAATATGATCATGGCTGATCATCCAACTCAGTATCCCGTACCTGCCTTCTCTCCATACCCCCTGATCCCTTTAGCCACAAGGGCCACATCTAAATCCCTCTTAAATATAGCCAATGAACTGGCCTCAACTACCTTCTTTCGCAGAGAATTCCACAGATTCACCACTCTCTGTGTGAAAAAAAACTTTCTCATCTCGGATCCTTCCAGAGTCGCCTTCCAGAGGGAAGTGCTTTGAAGAGTTTGTGGCCAGGGTGAGAGGGGTCAGAGATGATCTTGCCCGCTCGCTTCCTGGCCCTTGCAGTGCACAGTCCGTCAATGGGGGGGAGGGTTGCAGCCAACAACCTTCTCAGCTGTGCGAACGATCCGTTGCAACCTCCGGATGTCTGAGCCAAACCAGACCATGATGGAGAAGGTGAGGACGGACTCAATGATAGCAGTATAGAATTGGACTATCATTGCCTGTGGCAGATTGTGTTTCTTCAGTTGCCGCAGGAAGTACATCCTCTGTTGGGCCTTTTTGACTGTGGAGTCGATGGTGGCCCCCCCATTTAAGGTCCCTGGAGATGATGGTTCCAAGGAACTTAAATGACTCCACAGATGTGACTATGGTGTTGTTGAGGGCGAGTGGGGGGAGGGGAGGGGGATCTCTTCGAAAGTCTACAATTAGTTCCACTGTCTTGAGAGCATTGAGCTCCAGGTTGTTGCGATGGCACCAGGACGCCAGCTGTGTCACTTCCCCTCTGTAGGCAGATTCCTCCCCATCCTGGATCAGTCCAATCAGGGTAGTGTCATCCGCAAACTTGAGGAGCTTGACAGAGGAGTCTGTGGAGGTGCAGTCGTTGGTGTAGAGAGAGTAAAGGAGAGGGGAGAGTACGCAGCCTTGCGGAGCACCTATGCTGAGGGTCTGCGGGTCTGAGACGTGCTTTCCCAGCCTCACATGCTGCTTCCTGTTAGTCAGGAAGTTGATGATCCACTGACAGAGGGGTTCAGGCACAGTCAGCTGGGAGAGTTTGTAGTGTAGATTCTTCATCACCTCAAAGTTAAGTTAGTGAACCCTTATTGAGAGATTGAGACCCAGGTTTTAAATTTCACCAGCAGAGGAATTTATCCTCTCCGTAACTATCCTTTGTAACTCAAGATCTAATATGTTTCAGTCATAAATTAAATTAGAACATACTGGAAACACTCAGCAGATCAGGTTATGTTTCATTGTTCTTTTAATTCTCACTTTTCTATATGTCAGACACCAGGGGTCTAGACTGATTAACCACTCCTCTGAAAATAACTCAGTCATGGTGAGTGAATCTCCCTGCGCTGCCCCCAAGGAATGACTATTCTGTCCTATGTGGGATGTCACCAAAGCCTTATACAGATGTTGCAAAGCCACTCCACTATTGCCTTCCATCTCCTTTGTGATTCAGGGCAATGTCCCATTTGTTTCTCCAATAACTTGCTATCCTAAATGCTGATTTCTTTTTATTTTTTATGCAAAGATCTCTCTGAACACCAACATCCAATAGTCTCACATTCATTAATATTCTGCTTAACTATTTTTCCTACTCTAGAAAATAAATTTATATTTCTCCACCATATACACCATCTGCAGTATCTTGTCCTGCTGATTTATATTGTCTGTATACTTTGGTATATTATTTGTGACCTTCTCATAGATTGGCACTTTACATCTACCATTGTATTGCATCTACCTTTGTATTTTCAACAAATGTTGATGCAAAGTACTCAATTTGGCTAGTTCATTGACATCAATTGCAAATAACTAAGGCTTTGGACTGATCCAAATGGCTCCCTATTGGTACTAATTGACTGACTTAAATATGGTTCATTTTTTCATACCATTTGCTTTTTGTCAGTTCATCACTTGTCTATCCATTGTAATACCTAGCCCTCAATACCATAAAGCTTTTGGAAATATGTCACATGGAAATGCAGTTGTAAGAGCCTTTAACTTGAGCAGTCCCCTTCTATATGGCAGCTCTTTGAATAACTTTTGGAAATCAAATAAAGTAGGTCTCAGGGTACCCTGCTGTCCAACCTGCCAGCCACACGCTCCAAGTGTCCCACTAAATTTGTCCCTTGCGACAACACTTTCATCAAATCCCGTTGAAGCCGCAATCAAGTAGGCAAGTGGTGAGTATTGCTTTACATTCCTGACTTGTGTCAAACAGATGGATATGAGTTTTTGAAGAATCAAAGTTGCGTCATTCACTCCAAAATTCCACGTATCACACTTGCACTTGTAGCGGATCCAGTGAATGTTTTAGAGTGAGGACATCATCAGTATTGAGGGAGGCAAGAGTACAAGAGGCATTAGTGAGAGAGGCAAGAGTACAATCAAGATTTTGGGGCCTTGAAAGAGATCTTTACATCCTTTTCGAAGGTATTTATTCACAAAATGCTGGAGTAACTCAGCAGGTCAGGCAGCATCTCAGGAGAGAAGGAATGGGCGACTTTTACATCCTTTTCAGCCACAGACAAGGTCCAAGAGGATTAGACTATAGCCAATATTGTTCCTCTGTTCAAGATGGAAAATAGAGCCAAACCAGGGAATGAGAGGGCAAGGTGAGCCTTGCACCAGCAGTAGGGAATTTATTGGGGAAGATTCTTTGGGACAGGATCTATTCACATCTGGACTCACATAGAATTATTAAGAAAAATCAGCATGGCATTGTGCAGAGAAGCCATGTCTTACAAACTTGATTGTACAGGAGGCAACAAAGATGATGGTAAGGCATGTTGTCTACACGGACTTTAATGAAGCCTTCAACAAGATCCGTCATGGTAAACTGATCCAGAAAGTTGGGGCACTTGGAAACCATGAAGACTTGGTAGATTAAATTCAAAATTGCTTGGCCATTGAAGACAGAGAGTAGTGAAAAGCTACTATTCTGACTAGAAATTTGTGACCAATGGTGCTCCTCAAGGATCAGTGCTGGATCACTATTGTCTGTTATATATTTAAAGATGGTTTGAACAGAAATGTAGCTGGGTTGACGTTAAGTTAGCAGATGACACAAAAATTAGTAGTGTTGTGGCAACTCCCAGTTGTGGCTTCCTGAAAGTGGCAACAAATGAAATAGGGTGGTAAAGAAGGCATACATCATATTTGTCTTCTATGGGCACATTGTTAAGTATAAAAGTTAGAAAGCCAAGTTGTGGTGGTATAAAACGTAAGTGAAAAAATACATACACAGTGTTGGAGTAACACAGAGAATCAGGCAGCATCTCTGGATCTTCCTTCAGACTGATAGTGGGGGGGGGGGGAGATCTGGAAGAGAGGAGGGACAGAGCTGACAGGACTGTCAGACAAAGCCTGACAGGTAACAGGTTGATACAGGTGAGGATGAGGAGGGGGGTGGGGGAAGTTGAAAGTCAGATAAAGGTTGGATAATGCCAGAGATGAAAAAAACAAAAGGTGTAAGACAAAAGGATTGAAGAGTTATGAATTGTTAAACTAAAGGAAAGAATAAAAGTGGAAGGGGAGGAAAGGGTAGAAATAGGTGCAAGTCTAGGTGGGGCACAGGGGATGGGGAGGGGAGGTGGGGTGTGGGGGAAGAAGGTTCAGATAATTGTTCAGATAGTTGGTTCAATATTCAGATAGTTGGTTCTACTCAAGCAGAATATGAAGTTCTGTTCCTCCAGTTTGCTCTGGCAATGAAGGAGGCCCAGGGTAGAAAGGTCAGTATGGGAATAGGAAGAACAGTTAAAATGGTTAGCAACCGAGAGAACCAGAAGGCACTGGTGGACTGAGCACAAGTGTTCAGCAAAACAGTTGCAGAGTCAACGCTTTGTTGCGCCAATGTACAGGAGTCCACATCGGGAACACTGGATGCAATGGATGAGGTTAGAGGAGGTGTACACAAACCATTGTTCCAGCTGGAGGGATTGCTGTGGTCCCTGGACAGAGGTGAGGAAGACAGTATATTGACAGGTTTAATAACTTTCGTAAAGTCACATTTGGAGTAGGGTGTGCAGTTCAGGTTCATGTACGAAAGGGAATATGTGGAGGCTTTGGAGAGGGGCACAAGAGGTTCACCAGGAATGTTGTCTGTATAAGAGAGTATGTGCTATAGAAACATAGAAAATAGGTGCAGGAGTAGGCCATTCGGCCCTTCGAGCCTGCACCGCCATTCAATATGATCATGGCTGATCATCCAGCTCAGTAACCTGTACCTGCCTTCTCTCCATACCCCCTGATCCCTTTAGCCACAAGGGCCACATCTAAATCCCTCTTAAATATAGCCAATGAACTGGCCTCAACTACCTTCTGTGGCAGAGAATTCCACAGACTCACCACTCTCTATGTGAAGAAATGTTTTCTCATCTCGTCTCATCTCGTCTCATCTCTATAAGGAGAGTTTGGGTACATTAGCATTGTTTTATCAGGAGTGTCGGAGACTGAGGAATGACCTAATAGACGTATGTAAAATAATGAGAGACATTGTCAGGGTAGATAGTCAGAGTCTTTTTCCCAGATGGAAATGTCAAACACTAAAGGGTACAGCTTTAAGGTCAAAGGGTGAAAGTTCAAAGAAGATTCACGAGGCAAGTTTTTAACATCGAGAGTGATAAGTGCCTGGAATGCACTGCCAGGGGAGATGATGGAAGCTTGATACATGAACAGCCAGGGTCTGCTACGACATATACAATGTGCAGGCAGATGTGCAGGTTAAAACAGCTTCATGGTTGGTGTTATGATATTTGAACTGTCACTCAGGCTGAAGCTGGTTGATATAAAAGTTGTTATTCATCAAGAGGAAATGACATTCTCTTGGCATCTCCAAACTCAATGTACATCGAGTTTAAAAAAAATTTAAATACAAAGACGACAATAATGATTAACGACAGTTTCAATGACTATAATTATCTACTTGCTGTTAACATTTTGAGTGTAGTCAAGTAACATGCAGAATTACATATTTACAATGTAAGCATAATATAGCTGCCAAGACACCTCTGAATATTCAAACACCTTTGCGGGGACTAAATCATTCATAGGGATGGACTAGAAGCTTCTGAGTATAGAGTCCCCAAACACCCCAAATTAGCATTGTGAGGGGCTGACCCTCTTGAGTACACAAATACCACAATTATTGACAGGCAAACAAATAGTACGTTTCGTTTAATTTAGAGATACAGCATGAAAACAAGTGCTTCGGCTCACCGAGTCCACACTAGTTTTCACACTAGTTCCACGTTATCCCATCTTTCTCGTCCACACTAGGGGCAATTTACAGAAGCCAATAAACCAACAAACATCTTTGGGATGTGGGAGGAACCCGGAGGAAACCCAAACAGGTGCAGGGAGATCGTGTAAAATCCATGCTGACAGCACCAGAGGTCAGGATTGTGCCTGGGTCTCTCGTGCTGTGAGGCTGATGCTCTACCAGATATGTTACCGTGCTACCCACTATGTTTATGACCATGCTTGATGTGCAAAGTGACAAAACAAGTCCATTCTGGAAGCTTCCTTTATCTCTATCACAATGGTGGGGACGATTTCTGGTATGGTATAAGCCAATTAACATATCTATTGACTTACATTCAGATGATGCATACGAGAACAGACAGCCCATCTGTTTCCAATGTACATGAGAACAGATATTTTGAAGACTAGTTCTTGTTTTGAATTAATGGCTGCTACTTCTGCATATTATTACAACCCCTGAATAATCCCTAACAGTAGCATGGACATCGTAGGCTGAAGGGCTTGTTTCCGTTTCGCGTCAATCATCCCTTTGCCTCCACCTATGCTGCCTGACCTGCCGAGTTCCTCCAGCCATGTATTGATATGAGGTTGAACATGAACGGGTCATTGAATTTCTTTTGTTAACACATAGTTGTTGTCTGAAACTTTTTTGTTTGATGTTATTGCCACACCAACATCATATTGTGTAATGTCCCGTCAGATCTGTTAGTCTTGTGTCATGTTCTGTGTTTAGATTCTCATTTCAGGTCCCTTGACTTCCTGCCATTGTAATTGTCAGCCCCGCCTTGATTGTTTCCACCTGTGTGCCCTTACCTCATGTATATATAGTCCACGCCTCCCGTTGTCCTGTGCCAGTTCGTATTGTGATTCATGTGCTCTCGGTCGCAGTATAGCTAATAAGTAATTTTTGTAACTAATGTTTTTGTAGCTGAGTAAGTTTAGAGTTTTTGGTTCGAATCGCAGTGTTCTTTAATGTGAAAATTAAAGAACGCCTTTATTTTCTCCAAATTGACTCTTGTGTGTGAGTCGTGCGTTTGAGTCCAGTTCCTGTGTGCCCCAGAGCATAACACATTGTCCAGATTTAGCGGCACTTGAAACCTTGAACCAGGCTTGTTTCACTTCTTAAGGAACGGAATAGTGTCTTTACCCCCAAATATGCCTCCCGTAGACACGGATGTGGAACATAGAAAATAGGTGCAGGAGTAGGCCATTTGGCCCTTCAATATGATCATGGCTGATCATCCAGAATCAGTACCCGGTTCCTGCTTTCTCCCCATATCCCTTGATTCCATTAGCCCTAAGAGCTATATCTAAATCTCTCTTGAATAGATATTACTCATATGGAAAAGGAAGATGGTTGGGCCTAGGAGATTACCCTGAGTTTGTTCCGAGTGACATTCTCTGCCAGAGGTGATTGATCTCTAAAACAACACCACATTCCTTTGAGAGAAGTATGATTCCAGTCATTGAATTACATTTTTCCTGAGGTCCTCGATGCTACATTTGTTCAATTGCCACATTGATGGTAAGTAAAGCTGTGACCATCACTTCACTCCAGGAATGTAGTTCTTTTGTCCTTTTTTGTACAAGGCTTACAATGAGGCCCGATCCAGAGGAAGCACAGAGAGATCATCAGTGAGCATGTTATTGTTGAAGAGGTGCCAACATTGTCAACATGGCTTGATTGAAGGAAGCAATTGGCTGAACAAGATTTGTTCTGCTTCTTGTGAATCAGAGACACCTGGAGAATGGTGTACAGTGCAGGTAAAACTCCGGCAACTTCTTCATCACCTTTTGACGTTGTTAAAAGATCAGAGCACTACTTTGCATGAAGTATTAGATTCAGAGAGAGGAGTGGCAGTTGTTTTGTGGGCAAACATTCATCAGCTTCACATTTCCTTTCAAACCCGTATCAAATTGCATCAGTATTTCTTCTGAGTGCAAACCCATGCTTTCCCACACAATTTTCCATGTTGTTTTTATTTCTCACAGGGATTCTCCTCGATATCTTCATGTCTGCCGGCAGCTTGTTGCTGTTACGCTGTTTCCCAGAATGACTGATTGCAAGGCACCTGCTCTCTCACCATCTCTCTCAAGCTCCCCTTTCAGTAGCCGTGCCAGCCCTATTATTCACGAGGGGTGTGCTCCGTGATCTCTCTTTACAGTTTAGTCCATTGAGACTTACAGTCATTTGGCAAGTAATTAATTTTTTTAGGATCAGAGATTTATTGTGATTTGCTGAAACATGTCTATTTCTTACACTGAAGCAATATGACTCGGGCTCCCATTGTTCAAGGAATTCATTTTTCATCTGTGTTACTTCTTTTCACGCTGATTTTGGCACATCTCTGGCAACATCTCCCTTCGATGCTCCAGTTTGCACAATTCCTCACAATGACATTCCCTGCAGCATGTAATCCATTCCCTCTCTTCATGTTTACCTGGATATTCTGATTCCAAAAAGTGAATCACCGCCTTATATCACACCTGGAGTTCCCAGCATCAAGTCTAAAACCTTTGTTGATCTCAGTCATCAACCTCCATGTCATAGCAATTTTGTTTCTGTATTGAAGAAGCCATTGAGATAAAACCACCAACAAAAAAATCATGCACATGCCAAGAATCTTTAAAAGTTAAACTGAGATGGTTTCTTTATATTAGTTTGAACTCACTGGGAGTTATTTTGAGAATGATAATGTAAAACAGGTGATAAGGTTTCATCTGAATTTATTTCAAATTATGTATATATCATTCTCCCATTTATACTCAGAATTATTACTAAGTTTTACATTATCATCCCCGTTGATCTACACTCGTTCAGAGTCAGCCAATGCCACTGATGTTCTTTAAATTCAATTCCCACTGCGGTTTCACCCCATCTGTAAACTCAGAATCCAGCCTCTTGTATTTCGGTACCAATCCTCCCCACACATCTGGCCTCTGGTTATCCACCCCTATGTTTTCTATGTTTATTTCCATACATTTCCTTCCATAAAAATCTCTCCTCCTTTTAAAATCTCTTTGAGACTCACTTGTTGATTCAGCTTCAGGACATCAATTCTAAAGTGCACATAAATGTTAACGCTCTGGAAGATACCAGATTAAAGGCTTTTTTCTGATCTATCGTTCCTTTCGTTGGGAGAAACACTTCTCTGTTATCTGAAATCCAACATCATTACAGTACTTTTCTGCACTGGAAGCAATTCACAAAAGCTTTTCTCAAATCACAGTGGCGCATTGGTAGAGTTACTGCCTTACAGCGTCAGAGACCCGGATTCGATCCTGACTATGGGTGCTGTCTGTACGGAGTTTGTACATTCTCCCTGTGACCATGTGGGTTTTCTCTGGGTGCTTTGGTTTCCTCCTTCACACCAAAGATGTACAGGTTTCTAGGTTAATTGGCTTCGGTAAAAATTGTAAATTGTTCTTGGTGTGTAGGATAGTGTTAATGTACGGGGATCACTGGTTGGCGTGGACTCGATGGGCGACAGGGCCTGTTTCCGCGCTGTATCTCTAAACTAAAACCAAACTAAAAAAGAAACCTGGAAATGGCACATCGTCTTATGAGGAAAGGATGGATATTCACAGCCAGAGTTCAGAAAAGTAAGAGGCAATTTGATTGAAACATATAAGAGCTTGAGGATATTGACAGGGTGGATGAGGAGAGGATATTTCTTCTTGTGGAAGAATCTTGAACAAAAGGGCACTGTCTAAGATTCAGGAGTCACCCATTTAAGGCAGAAATGACGCAAAATATATTTTCTCTCAGAGGGCCATGAGTCTTTTGAACTATGTTCCTGAAAAGGTGGTTGGTGCAGAATCTTTGCATAATTTTAAGGCAGAGGGAGATAGATTTGTGATAAATAAGTGGGTGAAAGAATATCTGGGCTCGGCAGGAATGTAGAGACAAGGCTACAATTGGATCAGCCGTGATATGATTGACTAGGATTGGAGCAAGCTAGAAAGGGTTAAGTGACAAATTCCTGGGACTAATTAATTCATATGCTTCCTCACAAAACAACAGAATGTTTTACATTTACAAACCATCAATGTCTCCACAATATCATCTCCTCCAGGTCATTCACTATTTATTGATCACTCATAATTGAACAGGACGGCACGGCACGGTGGCACAGCGGTAGAGTTGCTGCCTTACAGTGCTTGCAGCACCAGAGACCCGGGTTCGGTCCTGACTACGGGTGTGGTCTGTACGGAATTTGTAATTTCTCCCCATGACCGCATGAGTTTTTTCAAAGATCTTCGGTTTCCTCCCACACTTCAGACGTACAGGTTAGTAGGTTAATTAGCTTGGTGTAAGTGTAAATTGTCCCTAGTGTGTGTAGGGTAGTGTTAATGTGCGGGGATTGCTGGTCGGTGCGGACTCGGTGGGCCGAGGGGCCTGTTTCTGTGCTGTCCCTCTGAACCCTAAACTAAATGAATTGCTTCTTGAACTGAATGGCATTTTAAAAGGTCATGAAGAATTATTTCACAAGGATGAGTCTGGAGTCACGTCCAGGCCAAACCAGCTAAGGATGGTACATTTCATTAGTGAAGCAAATACAGTATGCTTTGTACTCCAATGCCCATTATTGCTGGCAGAGCATTTTACAGCATCTGTACCAGCATCTGCAGTTCTTTCTTACACACAGAGCATTTTACATTCCAGCTCTCTTTAAATTTCTCATCTGTTGTTGTGAGGTTCAAAGTTATGTTTCCAGCATACTAACCACAATGTCTGCACTTTCATGAGTGCAGGAGCACCTAAATGAGTACAGGAAATATTCCATTGCACTAGCTAACAACTTTAACTCTATTATATAGAGACATGTACATACATAATACAAAGCTCTATCCACAATGTTAGCTAATCTAAGCTGCATTGAAGGTAAGCCATTATAACTGTCCTTACTATAACCAGGTCGGTCAAAGACTTAGAAAATTGAGCTGATCTCATGCTTGTATGTAATAAATTCTTGTTGGAGAGACCTGTGCAAGAACTGAGCTGGTCATGACTGTGGCAAAATGGTCAGATATTTTCCAACCACTAACTAATTGATCTGATGTGTGTGGAATGGTCACTTGGGTCCACACCCTGAAAATAATGCAGCAGATATGACTGGGCATTGCCCACCGTGTCTAACCCCACCAGGAGAAAGTCCTGTCACCTTTCTTTGAGTGATGTTGTGCAGGAAGAATTAATCTTTGGTTTAATACTTTGTAATCCAGTCCTAAATATTTCAGATTAAAAAACTACAGATTAAGTTGGGAAGTAGCTGAGGTTGGGAACACCTGGGAGACATCCGAGTTAACATTCAATATGTCATAAAGTAAAGAGTAGCTGTGGAAAATATATGGACCACACCAAAGTAAAAGGAAAATCTAGTCAAATAGACATTTGTCATTTCAAAGACATTTGGGCAGGTAAATGGAAAGGAACGTTTAGAGGGTTATGGGGCAAGCAGAGCAGCCTGGCCGGCATGGGCAAATTGGGACAAAGGGGTTGGTTCCATGCTGTATGACTCATCGACTCCATAACTGCAGCTCTGCAGTTGTATTCAGTGCACACAATGTGCCTTTTCTATGTTGAAGAAATCCCTTCTTCAATGAGATGAGAGCAAATATCAAATTTTTTAGGGTAAAGTTGTAAATGAACTGTGGGAACCCTTTACGATGATGATGTTTCAGCTAAGGTTGGGGTACGTTCTCAAGAGGGACATGTAAAACAAATTTGAAGCTCCATGGATAACTAAAGAGGGAGACAAAGAAGCCAAGCAGCGTGTAACGAGCACCTGAAAGATGCCAGCTTGTTATGACCAGTGAGAATTCGACTGATTACAGGAAGTACAGAGGGAAAGTAAGAACATTAATCAAGAGACAGAGTGAAAGAGAGAGGGGGGGGGGGGGGGGGGGGGTGAAAAAGACCGGCAGACAATATGACAGGGAATCCATAAAGATTTTACAAACATGTGAACAGGAAAAGATTTGTCAGAGGTATCCAAAAAAGAAATCTACTCATGGAGGCTGAGGCAGGTTTATGATGTCAAATGAACACTTTACATCAATCTTCACTGAAGTAGAAGATGCTCCTGGATTTACAGCAAAGGAAATGTAATTGACAATCTGGAAAGGCCAAAACTGATAAAGGGGGATTACCAAGAAAGCCATCTATGCTTAAAGTGGGTAAATCACCCTGACCAGATGGAATACCTTCTTGATTGCTGAGGCAAGCAAGGAAATTGCTGAGTTCCTTGCTATAATTTTCCAAACGTGTGTAGATGGAGGCCTGTGCTTGAGGACTTTGTGAAAATGGTGCTTGAGGACGAGAATGATTCTAAAGTCACAGTTTTGCTCAAAAAGAAAACAATAGACCAATCAATTTAACCTCAGGGGTTATAGAGTCATAGAATCATACAGCATGGAAACAGGCCCTTCATCCCAACTTGCCAACGCTGACCAAGATGCCCCATCTATGCTAGTCCCAATTGTCCACATTTGGCCCATATCATTTCCTATCCATGTACGTGTCCACATGTCTTTTATATGTTGTTACAGTACCTGCCTCAACCACATCCGCTGGCAACTCATTCCATATACCCACCACCCTCTCTGTGAAAAGGTTGACCCCCAGGTTCATATCAAATCTTTCCTCACTCACCTTAAACTTTTGTCCTCTGGTTCTTAATTCCCCTGCACTGGGTAAACGGACCTGTGCATTCACCATCTCTAGTCCCCTGCTGATCTTATCCACTTCTATAGGAATAAAGTCCAAGCCTGCCCAACCTCTCCCTATTGCTCAGGCTCTTTCCTTTCTTTAAAAGTGGGAAAACATGAGTTACCCTCCAATCCACAGGAACTGATCACCAATGCGTACCTGATTTCTAGAGCCACTTCCTTAAGTACCGTGGGATGCAGAACATCAGGCCCTGGGGATTTATCAGCCTTCAGCCCATCAGTCTACCCAACACCTTTTCCTGCCTCATGTGAATTTTCTTCAGTTCCTCCATCACCCTCGGTCCTCTGTCCACTAGTACATCTGGGAGATTGTTGATGTCTTCCTTAGTGAAGACAGATCCAAAGTACCTGTTCAACTCGTCTGCCATTTCCTTGTTCCTCGTAATAAATTCACCTGTTTCTCTCTTCAAAGGATGCACATTTGTCTTAACTATGTTTATCCTCTTCACATACTGAAAGAAGCTTTTACTATCCTCCTTTATATTCTTGGCTAGCTTACCTTCGTACCTCATCTTTTCTCCCCATATTACCTTTTTAGTTATCTGTTGCTTTTCAAAAGTTTCCCAATCCTCTGGCTTCCCGCTCATCTTTGCTATGTTTATTTTTATACTTTCCTTGATTTCCCTTGTCAGCCACGGTCACCACTTACTCCTCTTAGAATCTTTCTTCTACTTTGGAATGAACTGATCCTGCTCCTTCTGCATTATTCCCAGAATACCTGCTATTGTTGTTCCACCGTCTTCCCTGCTAGGGTCTCTTTCCAGTCAACTTTGGCCAGCTCCTCCCTCATGCCTCCATAGTCCCCTTTGCTCACCTATTATACTGACACTTCCGATTTTTCCTTCTCCCTCTCAAATTGTAGATTAAAACTTTTCATATTAGGATCACTACCTCCCAATGGCTCCTTTACCTTGAGTTCCCTTATCAAATCCGGTTCATTACACAACACTAAATCCAGAATTGCCTTCTCCCTGGCAGGCTCCAGTACAAGCTGCTCTAAGAATCCATCTCGGAGGCCCTCCCCAAACTCCCTTTCTTGGGGTCCAGTACCAACCTGATTTTCCCAGTCTACCTGCATGTTGAAATCTCCCATAACCACTGTAGCATTACCTTTGGTACATGCCAATTTTAACTCTTGATTCAACTTGCATCATATATCCAGGCTACTGTTTGGGGGCCTGTAGATAACTCCCATTAGGGTCCTTTTACCCGTATAATTTCTCAGTTCTATCCATACTGACTCCACATCCCCTGATTTTATGTCACCCCTTGCAAGGGACTGAATTTCATTCCTTACCAACAGAGCTACCCCACCCCCTCTGCCCACCTGTCTGTCTTTGGATCTTGGGGTCCCAAGTCCACAGCTCCCCGAAAATGGCACTAGATGAAAAGAGTGCTCAAGAAGGCATATGGTATAAAAACAAGGAAATGAAGATGGTTTTTACACAAAAGTACATGGATTAATGACATTTCAGGTCTGGATCCTTCTTCAGACTGGTTGCAGGGGAGGGGGAAAAAAACTGGGAAAGAAGAGAAGCAGATTTTAAAGGAGATGTGCGAGGCAACTTATTTTACACAGAGGATGGTGAGTGCCTGGAATGCACTGCCAAGGGATGGTCTTGGTATCATGTTTGCCCCAGAGAATGTGGGCTGAAGGGCCTGTTCTTGTACTGTACTCCTCCATGTTCCACGATAATAATGCTGGGCGGAATTAACCATCATTGGATTATTGTGGATCGATTAGAGAAAGCTTGCATGGATTTGTTAAAGTGAGGTCACATATGACTAACTTGATAGTTTATTGATGAAAATAAAAGAGTGAGTCAATGAGAGAAATGTGTTGATGTGGTACAGAGGATATTCAAAAGGCATTTAATAAGGTGCCACATACTAGACGTCATCCAGATAGTGATCTTGCTTCTGAGTGGCAGTGTGGCTGATGTGATAACATTGCTGTCTCACAGCTTCAGAACCAAGGGTCAATTCTGATGCACTTTGTGTGGAATTTGCACACTCTCCCTGTGATTGCATGAGCTTGCTCAAGTTTCTTCCCAAATCTTAAGTACGTGTGGGTTGCTGGGTTACTTGGCGGCTGTAAATTGCTCTAAGTGCTAGGGGAATTACAGAATTACAGAAGAGTTGATGGAAATATGGGGAGAATTAAATGAGATTAGTGTTGGATTAATATAAATGCTTGTGGGATGATCAGTACAGATTTGATTGGTTGACGGGCTTGTTTTTTTGCTGTAAGTCTCTATGACTCTAAATAACAGGTATGTATTCAGTGAAATCCCTCTGAGACCAGAACTGAATCATTGCTTTTATTAATTGGATTTTGGTGTATATGACACAATTTCTTGGAGTGAGCCATGAAAAGATGCAGACGGATTGGTTAAGTGACAGGAGTGTGGCAGATGTAATTTAGGGCTGAATTTGGCAAAAAGATTAAGAAGAGGCAATGTTAATCAGGGAGCATATTTCTAAAAGAGGTACTAAAGCAGGTAGATGTATAAATTATGGAATTTAATACAGAGAAATGTGAGGTGTTGCATTTTGGGAGCACTAACGTGGGCAGAACCTACACAGTTCTACATATGTTCAAGGTGATGGTGGAAAGATTTATTAGAAATGTGAGTGGTAACATTTTCACACAAAGGGCGGTAGGTGTATGGAACGGGCTGCCCGGGGAGGTAGTTGAAGCAGGTACTATTGCAATATTTAAGGAATATTTAAAGAGGTACATGGATGGGACAGGTTTAGAAGGATATGGGCAGGTAGGTGGGACTAGTGCAGCTGGAACATGTCGGCCGACGTGGGCAAGTTGGGTCGAAGGGCCTGTTTCCATGTTGTAATACTCTATGACTACATCTATTGTGCATTGAATGTGGTAAGGTGTATTGAACAGTAAGTGAAACCATATTTAGGATCCTGAACTTTATAAATAGAAGTGCAAAGTATAAGAGCAGGTTATGCTGTACATTACAAAACACATTATGAAGCACAGATTGGCCACACCTAGTGCTGTCTTCATTTTGAACATTATACTTTTGGATTATAAAAAATATTCAGAGGATGAAGGATATTAATTGTGATAAATTTAGTTTAGATGGACTGGAGAAATTGGTCTTGTTCTCCTTGTAAGAGAGGATCTAAAGGAAGTGATTAAAACTCTGAAGGGCATGTTCAGAGTGGAAAGAGAAAAATGTTCCCATCGGTGGAGGAGTCAAGAACCTGGGAACATAGAATGAATCAAATCTGAATCGGGATTTTTTAATATATATATAACAAGTGATTAGGAGGTCTGTACCACATTCCCAGGTGATTTAGTTATGGCAAATTCAACTGTAGTGTTCATAAATGGAACATGGAACAGTACAGCACAGGTGGAGGCCCTTCGGCCCACAATGTTTGTGCCGAACATGATGCGTAGTCAAACAGATCTCAATTGCCTGTACATGATCCATATCCCACTATTCCCTGAACTTTTATGTGCCTTTCTAAAAGCCTCATAAATGTCACTCTCATATCTGCCTCCACCAGCACCCCTGGCAATGCTTCCAGGCCCCCACTACTCTGTGTAAACAAGCCAGGAGCTGGAATATGGATGGGTGCCCACTGGCCAGCGCGGATGTTGTGGGTCGAATGTGCGCCTGTTTCAATGTTGCAGGCATATAGATTCATGACTCTACAGTTTCCTTTTTGCCAAGCAAAATAATCCAAGTCCTTTTCAAGTCTGTTAATAAATTAGCGCAAATATTTAATATTGGAGTTAATATATCACACAGCAAGATAATATATCACAAGCCAATCGTTTATAAAAGTTGCAGTGCTGCTGAAAACAGTACCAAGAGGCTTTGACTTTAATCACTGACAGTTATTTACCATTGTGCAGTGGCAACAGTAGGTAAGACATCATCTACCTATATCTATATACTATAACTCTTGTTTGTTTGTTTGTTTGTTCCAGAACTACAGCCAAAACGGTACACGATAGCATGACAATTTTAGGCCCACCTTACTCACCGTCATCCCTTTGGTGCTAATGGAAGAAGTTTCATTGAAATCTGTGTTATATTTTTTAAGTTATTCACATTTAAAAGTTTAAATGTATCGCATAGGGAGGGAGGGAGGGAGGATAAGGGGGATGGAGTGGGGGGGAGGGGCGGAGGGGGGGATGGGAGGGGCAGAGGGGGGGAGGTAGGTGGGAGGGAGGGGGAGGGAGGGGGAGGGAGACGAGGAGGGAGGGGGAGGGAAGGAGGGAGGGAGGGGATAAGAGAGGTTCAGGGGGGATCGAGTGGGTGAGTGGATGAGTGGTGGGGGAGGGGATGAGTGGGGGATAAGGGGGATTGAAGGAGGATGGAGTGGAGGGAAAGGGGGGAGGGGGATTGGGGGAGGAGAGGGTGCTGCACCAATGCAGGAGAGGTTTGGGCCCAACTGGGTCTAGTTATAAATAAAAGTACTGAAGTATAATTTGCAACTTGCAATTTTGCCCATTCTGGCCATTTTAAAACTATCTTTTTACAGAATTGTTGTTTCAGAATTGCAAACACCGATGCCAACGACTCCAACAAGGTTAGTTTGAAGAAGTCACTTTCAAACCACCGCCAGCACATTTCTTGAAGTATCAGAGGGTTAAATATATGAGACCACTGAAATTCCACCACCATAGATGCCGAGCACTCCATTCCTCACCATCTCGTTGATCTCTGGCTGTTCTCTTTCTTCCTGCATATAGGTAGCGCAGCGGTAGAGTTGCTGCTTTACAGCGAATGCAGCGCCGGAGACTCAGGTTCGATCCTGACTACGGGTGCTGCACTGTACGGAGTTTGTACGTTCTCCCCGTGACCTGCGTGGGTTTTCTCCGAGATCTTCGGTTTCCTCCCACACTCCAAAGACGTGCAGGTATGTAGGTTAATTGGCTGGGTAAATGTAAAAATTGTCCCTAGTGGGTGTAGGATAGTGTTAATGTACGGGGATCACTGGGCGGCACGGACTTGGAGGGCCGAAAAGGCCTGTTTCCGGCTGTATATATATGATATGATATGATATGATAGGCAGAGATTGAAGAGGGCAGCTCCAGTAGTGGAGATTGCACAGAGCTGGGCAGGGAAGGCAGAAGAATGATTGTTGGTAGTTGGTGTTGGTAGAGGACTCAGCAATGGACCTGAACAAATATGCCATGGCTGTTACCAACTTCATATGGAAATGTGTGGAGGAGAATGTTCCCACCAAGACATTCCAAGTGTTCCCTAAGGAGAAGCTTTGGATGAGCAAGGAGATCCGCAATCTATTAAGGATCAGATCTTGTTTATATTTATATATTTATGTGTTATTGCCTGTAAAGACGTAGCAAATATGAATTTCATTGTTCCATTGCTGGTATATATGACAATTAAACGTCTTGACTAGACTCTTGGCTAATAAGTCTTGGTAATTATTTGTTTAAATGCTTGTAGAGAATGATGCCACTGTTTTCTGGTGGGATAAATTCAGTTGAACAGGTGGGGATTAGTTCACCCACTGAGCTGGAATAATTGCATGATGGAACAGTTGAATATTTGGCAAATAGCCTGTTAACCAGTTTAGTGTTGCTGTTGATGTGAGAAGGCTGGCAATCAGTGTAGGTTGCAGCTCATGTCAACACCTCCCATTGATTTTGTTCATTGGATAGCTGGACAGCCTTCATTCCCTGGGTTGCCATAACTGTGAAATATTAAAATTGCATTGACCAATTTTTCATTTCATCTGGTTGAGAGAAAAAAGAAAAAAAAGCTGGTTATTTAAATAAAACATTGGAAAGAAGGCAAGAACTTGTCAAGAAATGAATTCAAATACCACACCAACTACAGGAGCAGACGAAACATGTCACATTTTAAAAATGAGTTCATGCTTTTTCTTCCACTGCTCAAAACAGTGGCTATAGCCACTTTTACTTTGATATACTTTGATACTGATCTATAGAGGCAGATCTATAAATCATTCATTCAAAATCTAGAAATAGCTGCATCATTAAACTGGAAGGTACTAATTGAGTCCTCTGCTTGAGTATTGTGATAATATGATTCAGTGCTCTGCTTGAGTATTGTGATAATATGCCGGATCACAGCAAGATCATATTATCACAATAAAGAAAAGCATAGTAGAGAACCGGAAAAGATAAAATGAGATATAGCTTATTAAAAAATTAATATCTCAGCTAGATGAGAGACCAAGGGTTGATGAAGGGTAGAAATTTTAAAGGCCCTGGCCCCAATGGTCTTCCCATCTGATTGATTAACACATAAAATTAATGCCGGTAAGTGGAAACAAATTGGGTTCATAAATAAAAAAACAGTTTGGAATCGCTCTTGGAATCCCACTTAGATGATTTTTTAGGCGACTGCCGGCGACTGTCAAAGTCGTAGCAGATCGCCAAAATTTTATTTTACACTATGACAATGACCATGACAACGCCCCTGGCTAAGAGATTATACCGTCTTCGGAAACATCGCGAAATTCCCACGCTTATCAATGCGTCCTAATTTTTGCTGAAATCACTGACAAGTCTGTAATTACTTGAGAGTTTTGAAATATAATATCTTGCCTGGGTTACTTGGAAACCAAGCTTCACGGTAACAAGGCATAAACTGGATTGACTTCCAGTTTACTAATAGCAGTATTAAGAAATTTAATTTTAAACATGGTTAAATGGATTTCTGTGCGGAGTGTGGGCATTCTTTGAAAATGTACGGGAGATGCATATCTAGTTTTTGAGTTGCATATCTGGGTTGGAAGCCTACTTTAAAAGTAATCGCTGATGGTCATAAACATCGCAAAATTCCCACGCTTACCTGACCGTCAAACTGTCGCCTCCAATCTACCTGTTAAATGTCCTGACCGTAAACAAATTGGTTAAACACAAGTATTTTATGGTATCTTCAAATTACTTTACTTAATTTAATATTACGTGCTTCTAAATGCATCTGCGACAACCTAGCAAACCTGGGGACAGCATGCGACAGCGCCCGCAATAAGCTACGATACCTGGCGACAAGCCAGCTGTCGGCGAGAAATTTCTATCTGGAAAATTTCTCAGCGACGCGCCGAATTCCACTACGATTCTTTGAAGACTCCTCAAGATCATGCCACGAACTGTTGGCGACAGCCTAGTCGCCGGCAGTCGCCTTAAAATCGCCTAAGAGGGACAGGCCCTTAACAACGCTTTCACTGAATATTTTGATGAGAAAACAATAAATAGAAGCAGTTATATTCCACATGGTAGGTTACTCTGGGAGATTAGATCACATATGATCCAGGGAGAGCTTGGTCACTGGATAGAGAATCGGCTTCCTGGATGGAAGAAGAGGATAGTGGTGTAAGATAGACACAAAAAGCTGGAGTAACTCAGTGGGACAGGCAGCGTCTCTGGAGAGAAGAAATGGGTGACGTTTCTTCAGACTGGTTAGGGATAAGGGAAACAAGAGATATAGACGGTAATGTGGAGAGATAAAGAACAATGAATGAAAGATATGCAAAAAAGTAATGATGATAAAGGAAACAGACCATTGTAAGCTGTTAGTAGGGTGAAAATGAGAAGCTAGTGCGACTTGGGTGAGGGAGGGATAGAGAGAGAGGGAATGCTGGGGCTACCTGAAATGAGAGAAATCAATATTCATACCACTGGGCTGTCAGCTGCCCATTTGAAATATGAGGTGCTGTTCCCCAATTTGCATTTAGCCTCACTCTGACAATGGAGGAGACCTAGGACAGAGGGGTCTGTGTAGGAATGGGAATTAAAGTGTTCAGCAACCGGGAGATCAAGTAGGTTCAGGTGAGCTGAGCGAAGGTGTTCCACGAAACAATCGCCCAGTCTGCGTTTGGTCTCGCCGATGTATAAGAGTCCACATCTTGAACAACAGATAGAGTAGATGAGGTTGGAGGAGGTGCAAGTGAACCTCTGCCTAACCTGAAAGGACTGTTGAGGTTGGGTTCGGGGATAGGGCCAGTGTAAGCCTGGAACAGGGATTGTTCATGAAGGTTATTTTTCATACTATAGGCTTATGACTAGTGGGGTGCACAGGGATCATTGCTATTTGTGGTTTGTATCAACAATTTGGATGAGAATGTACTAGGCATGATTAGTAAGTTTTCAGATTACACTAAAATAGGTGGTATTATTGACATGGACCCTTTGTCATGTAAGCAAAGGCATGATGACCAAATGACTTCTTCTGTGATTTGTTCCATGATTCCATGAACTTTCAAGACATGCCCATTGCATGAGTCGACATCCTGGTGTCACCAATGACTAGACGTCTGATTTAATCAGCCACATAAATACCATGACTACATGAGCTGCTTGGATTCAGTCTGCCGTGGTAAATGACCACATCTCTGACTCCTCTGACAGGTACCTCCAACATCTATAAGACACATTTTAACTTAGTGTCACCTAGTCACTAGGTTAATTCCCGGAATGGCGGGACTGTCGTATGTTGAAAAACTGGAGCGACTAGGCTTGTATACACTGGAATTTAGGATGAGAGGGGATCTCATTGAAACATATAAGATTATTAAGGGATTGGACACGCGAGAGGCAGGAAACATATTCCCAATATTGGGGGAGTCCAGAACCAGGGGCCACAGTTTAAGAATAAGGGGTAGACCATTTAGAACGGAGATGAGGAAAAACGTTTACAGTCAGAGAGTTGTAAACCTGTGGAATTCTCTACCTCAGAAGGCATTGGAGGCCAATTCTGGATACTTTCAAGAGAGAGCTAGATAGAGCTCTTAAAGATAGCGGAGTCAATGGGGTATGGGGAGAAGGCAGGAACGGGGTACTGATTGAGAATGATCAGCCATGATCACATTGAATAGTGGTGCTGGCTTGAAGGGCCGAATGGCCTCCTCCTGCACCTATTGTCTATTGTCTATTAGTGTCGAAATAATCACACCACTGGACCAGAAGAATGTAGCTCCAGCCACATTCAAGAGGTTCAATACAACCCGAGGCAATAACAATAGAAAATGCTGGAAATACTCAGCTGGTCATATAATATTAAGAAGACTCACAGATTTTGAGAGAAGATGAAGCATTTTATCAGGAAGCATCAGGAAGCATTGGTTTGGGAACAGCTCCATCCAGGACCACCAGAAATTGTAGCGAATTGTGGATGCAGCCCATGCCATCACACAAACCAACCTCCCCTCTATTAACTCCATTTATACCTCACACTGCCTCGGCAAGGCCAGCAGCATAATCAAGGACAAGTTGCACCCTGGCCACTCCCTCTTTTCCACTCTCCCTTCAAGCAAAAGGTATAGAAGCGTGAAAACACACACCTCCAGATTCTGGGACAGTTTCTTCCCAGCTGTTAACAGGCAACTGAATCATCCTTTCCCAACCAGAGAGCAGTGGTGAACAACTATCTACCTCATCGGTGACCCACGGATTATCCTTGATCAGACTACCTTGCAATAAATATTATTCCCTCCCTCGAAGGGCCAAATGGCCTCCTCCTGCACCTATTTTCTATGTTTATCATGTTTCTAGACACTGTAAATGACTAGATTGTAATCATGTTTTGACTTTCTGCTGACTGGATAGCACGCAACAAAAGCTTTTCACTGTACCTCGGTGCACGTGACAATATACTAAACTAAACTAAACTAAACTGAATTAAGCTAAACTCGATCCCCATTATTGCCTTCCATCAGAGACTCTCGAGGCATGCCAAGGGTAAGATGCTTGTGGTGCACAATCTGAGATCTGCTTACTGCTGATCCCTCACTGTCAATGGTTGTTTCCATGATGCCAAGAGTCCACTGGCTATTTGGCATTCACACCAGGTAAATATGGACAGCAGGGTGTGTCCAAGAAGCAGACCAGATTCAGCTTGATGCAGCTGATTATTGTTTACCCATAATAATAGTTTCACTTTATTTATTGGATATGAATGTTGGTGGCATGGTGAGCATTTACCGTCCATTTCCATTTGCTTTTGAGAATGTAGCAGTGAGCCACTTCTGGACCTTCTGCAATCCCTCTTTAAGGGTTAAAGACAATTCTTTTTAAGATCGCTCTTTATTATTCCTCCTACATCCAAAAGATTTGGTAGGTAATTCACTAGTGTAAATTACCCTTTTGTATAACTAAGTGCGTCAGAATCGAGAAGCATTGATGGCCATGGGAGACAGAGTACATTACAGAGTACATTATACATTATACAGGGCAACACTGTAGCTGGTCGAGCCGCTGCCTCACAAAGCCAGAGACCCGGTTCAATCCTGACCTTGGCTGCTGTCTCTGTGAAGTTTGCACATTCTCCCTGTGACCATCTGGATTTCCTCTGGGTGCTCTAGTTTCCTCCCACACCCCAAAGACGTGCAGGTTTGTAGATTAATTGGCCTCTATAAAATTGCCCCTAATGCTTAGGGAGTGGAGGACAGGACAAGTTGGGTCGAAAGGCCTGTTTCCACACTGTATGACTTTGACTCTATGAACCTATGACTAGGATGTAAACATTGGCTCGTAAGTTTGCAAATGACACCAAGATTGCTGGAGCCGCAGATTATGAGGAAGTCTGTCAACCTGTACAGGGCGATATAGATCAACTGCAGAAATGGGCAAAGAAAAGGCAGATTAATCTGAGCAACTGTGAGCTGTTGCACTTTGGGAAGTCAAATGCAAGGGGAAAATATGCAATTTATGGCATGACCTGTGGCATGACCACAAAAGGCTGTGGAGGCCAAGTGGATGGATATTTTTAAGACAGAGGTAGATAGATTCTAGATTAATACGGGTGTCAGGGGTTATGGGGAGAAGGCATGAGAATGGGGTTAGGAGGGAGAAATAGGTCAGCCATGATTGAATGGCAGAGTAGACTTGATGGACTGAATGGCCTAATACTGCTCCTACCACTTATGATCTTATGATCTTATGACCTTAACAGCATTGATGTACAAAGGGATCTTGGGGTCCAGGTCTATAACTCCCTGAAAGTGCCAACACAATTGATAGAGTGATAAGAAGGCATGTTTGACCACTGGGTGGCGCCGTATGATGGCAGCCTCCCCAACAATCTGTCTCAGTCCTTCTCTTGTTATTTTTAGTCTGTAGTTAAATGTATGTTTTAGAGTATCTTTAATTTTATATCTTTCCTAATTTTTTATCTTTCCTCAACGGCGATGCGACTTTTTCCGTGTTTTATCTCCATCTGCAGTACGGCCTAACATCGTGGAGCTGGCAGCCTCTTGCTGGGGATCGACCTTGGGAGCTCCAACTGCGGGAGCCTGCGGACTTAACATCGTGGAGCTGGTGGTCCCTTTGTCAGGGATTGACCTCGGAGCTTCAACCGCGGGAGCCTGCGGACATAACATTGTGGTGCTCGCTTGGTTAGGCTCCAACCACAGGAGCATCGACAGCCCCGATCGTGGGAGCTTCGATCGCCCAGATGCGGGAGCTTCGATCGCTCACTGCAGGGGCTTTGATCGCCCCAACTGCAGATGGTTCGACTGTCCTGACCGCAGTAGAAAAAGGAGGGAAGACTTTATTGCCTTCCATCACAGTACGCTGATGTGGATGTTTATGTTAAATTTTATGTAGTTGTGTGTCTTGTTGCTTTTTTCTTGGTATGACTGAAAATGGCAAATCAAATTCTTTTTTATGTTCTCCTTACATACTTGGGTAATAAATTTCCTTGTAATCCTTGTAACCCTTGTAATGTGGTATGCTTGATTTCATAGGTAAGGGCATTGAGTATAGGAGTCAGGAAGTCATAATGCAGTTTTATAGGATTTTTCTTTGGCTGCTTTGGAGTATTGCATGCAGGTCTGATCATCCCATTACACGAAGGATGTGAAGACTTTGGAAATGGTGAAGAGGAGGTTTACCAGAATGATGTAAGAAGGAACTGCAAGTGCTGGTTTAAACCGAATTTCTGAGAGAAGGAATGGGTGATGTTTCAGGCTGAAGAAGGATCTCGACCCGAAACATTGCCCATTCCTTCTCTCCAGAGATGCTGTCTGTCCCGCTGAGTTACTCCAGCTTTTTGTGTCTGTTACCAGAATGATGTCTGGATTAGGGGGTATTAGCTATAGAGAGTGGGTGGACAGACGTGGATTGTTTTCGCTGGAACGCCAGAGAAAATCTATCAGGTCTCCCCCCATTGTAGACCTGACAAGTTAGAACCCTTTTCCCAGGATGGAAACAGCAAATACCGGAGGGCATATCTTTAAGGTGAGAGCGGCAAAGTTTAAAGGAGATGTGAAGGGCAAGTTTTTTTTTACTCAGAGGGTGGTGAGTGCCTAGAACTCGCTGCTGGGGGTGGTGGTTGAGGCAGGTACATCCAGGAGACTTTTGGAGAGACATATGGATATATAGGGAATTAAATGGATATGGATTATGTGCAGGCAGATAAGAGTTGATTTTGGCACAATGCTCAGCACAGATATTGTGGGCTGTAGGGCCTGTTCTTGTGCTGTACTGTTCTATGTTTAATGCAGTACTGTCAGAAACTATCTTCCTATCCCTATCACCCATTTTAATCTGCACAAGTGAGTGTATTTCTCTCAAATGTACATTTATGTAGCAACTATATTTCTGCCCCTTATGGAGGAAGTTTTAGTTTTCGACATATGAGCTGTAACAACACATTCCCCTCTTTTATAAAGTTTTATTGGTTACACTCTTACGGGTTTTGTAAAGTTATGAGAATGTTTGTTGACTATAAAGTTTATAGTATTGTGCCCATGGTGGTCAAATTAATCATTGAACCCTACAAGTCCAAACTGAACAACAAACATTGGTTAGATATTTCCTCAGAGCTGCTTTAGTATTCTGGCCTTGACGTTCCATTCAACAAAATATGTTTTTCTACGTGTAGTTAGGATTTTCTGTGGTAACTCAGAACTGGAGAAATCTTCTTTGTGGAGTAATCTGATTTTAGGATATCTTGTATATAAAGATAGAAAGAATCTCTTAAATGCACGTAAAAATGGCATCAGCTCATTCTCATCTTTCTGACAGTTTGCCATTACTAGCTGATTATGTGAGAGATCACAGAAAACAAAGGGATATGATGAAGGATAAACAGAACAAGTTGCTCATTTACTCCATTAATGCAAAATTGGGTAATTGAAAGGCTGTTATCAAATCAAATGAAACAATCTGTACTTTCTAATAATTCAGTGGAGACCTTGTAGGCAATTTAACAATTAAAGTGCAATTTCGCTGAAAACATAGAATTACTCATCCAAGTAAAGCCTGTGTAAACTTTACTAGAACACATAACTTATTCATTTTTTCATTGCAATCAAAAAATTGTCTTAATTGTAAAGAAGTATTGATAAATTTATTGATTAACAAACAGGGCAGGCCAGTTAGTGTAAGAAAATAACTGCAGATGCTGATACAAATCGAAGGTGTTTATTTCACAAAATGCTGGAGTAACTCAGCAGGTCAGGCAGCATCTCGGGAGAGAAGGAATGGGTGACGTTTCGGGTCAAGACCCTTCTTCAGGGCTGGTCAGTTAAATAGTTGCATGGACAATTTAACAAAGAGAGCTTATAATTGGCTTGTCTCTTTTTGTAATCTAAGTAAAAATATAGTCGAGGTTTGATAGGAATTCCCTCCAGAAACTCTCTACAAGTTAGTACTGTCAGGGCCATGGAAGTGAAAATGCCGTTGATTCATCCCCAGTTAAAAACATAGGAAATATATGGTTTTCATTTGTGTCTGACCACCAACAGCTGAAGAAACAAAATAACAGCTGGATTAATTATTTTATTTTCCTCCTTGACTGTGTCATTCCATAACGTGCCAAAGGGAATCTGTAATCATTGTAACAGAATACCACTGCCCAATGGTGTGCAATGTTAAAGAATGTTGTTAAACTGTTCACAGAAAAATAATCCATAATAAAGTCAAAGATAAGGCAATCTGTAATCTAGCTTTTTTCAATTTAATTATTGTGAACCACAAGTTGTTCTGTGAATTTAATCATGCATTTAATACAATATTTAATTCAATGTGTTCAATACATGTATAATTGTCAAAGCGAGATTATTGGTTCAATTATGAATGAAGATCTAAAAGAAATGGTTTGATTTTCTTGGTGACTTGTGTTATTGCAATGATTCATTAAATATATACACAGTTATTCCATATTTTGTTCGATGTGAGCGTCTTAAGGAATGCCTTGCGAGTTCGATTTTCATATTTGAACTTTGCCCTAAAAACATTTTGCCCTACAAAATTCTGGAAGAGCAAGCCAATAAAAAATGCAAAAAGACCAATGGGGGCATCAGGGGCCTTAGTGAGGAATGAGACCAATCGTCAAACTCCACCGAAACAACAGCGTTGAGAGAGAAATATCGGATTCATAGAGAAGTCTCCATTATGAATTAGATTCACAACAAGTATGGAAAGAGAAATAGAATGACAAATCAAAGGAAAATAGGCACAGAAAGAAAAATTAAGGTCTTTATCTATATAAAAATCTCAACTCATTCCTGAATATTAAACTCCAAAGATTCAACTGAAATTGCTTTTCAAGTCTAGAGTGATTGAGAGGTGCTGCAGCAATTTAAGAATATAAACGCATAAGGAACAGAAACAAGAATTGGTCAAATGGTCCACTGGACTTGATTTACCATTGAGTTAAATTATGGATGATCCTATGCCTTTCGTTCCATGTTCAAAAATTCATCAACCTTGAATGCAGTCAATTAATGAGCATCTACTTTCATAATCATACTTTATTAGCCACGTATGTTTTGCAACATACGAGGATTATGTGTCTATCTTAGGTTTAAGGTGAGATGGGACAGATTTAATTGGAACCTCAAAGGCATTTTATTTGAGTATATGGAATGAGCTGCCAGGGAGGTACAACAATGTGGCTGAAATGAAGTTACTGTTTAAGCATCCTGTTCCAAGTAACCCAGCCTCTACTGAGAGGTGATCAAAGGTTTCTCTTAACAACGCGGTGTCAAGAAAAAAGCAAATTTTAAATCATAGTCAGTTATCCGATCTACTTCTTTTGCAAGTTAAAAGTGGTCCTGAAAAATATTGAGCACTGTGATTACTTTTCTTTCAAATCATTTCTTTTGGTCTTCAAAAGCCTGAAATTAGATGTGTTCTGGGGTTGATGGAGAACATAAAGGGTACTCAAGGTGCTGGTCTCAATTACTTACTTGACTGACTGCAATCATTGTTTAAACAGGTTGTAAAGTGAGCAGGCGTTGCCACTTTCCACAGGCGTTGCCACTTTCATTTCACTGCACATCTTGTATATGTATGTGACAAATAAACTTGACTTGACTCAACGTTGGATCAAAGGAGGTCGTACGTGTCTTATTAAGAAGCTCATCACTAACGTCGCCACCCTATGGATTCCAATGAATTCTCAAGTTTATCCTTTTCTTCATCTTACAATTCTGGTGGTTACCATGAACCTGTCATGAATAAAGAGGTGCATGCTTCATCATTCTGTTTGCCTGGATTTCATCATTCTATATTTTGTCCCTTCTGTGGAAGGTTTTGGGTGTCATGTTTAGGGCCATCAGACTTACAGCAAAGGGTAGAAGACAGGGGGATTTAGAGGTGAAGGCTAACAAGACATCAAAGGCAGAAACTTGCAAAATAGTTTGCAAAATACAGTATATACATAATGGAGTATTGGATTTCATGAGGGATTTAAATCTAATACGAATCCCAAATGTATTTGAATCTTGGTAATATAAAGTTTGATGTGTAACTTTGGATTCTACAATAGGGGTGGCACTGTAGTGCAGCTGACAGAGGTGCTGCCTCACAGCACTGGAGACCTGGATTTGATCCTGACCCCGGGTACTGACTGTGGTTTTTTACATATTTTCCCTGTGACTGCTTGGGTTTCCTTTGGGTGCACCAGTTTCCTCTCACATCCCAAAGATGTGCAGGTTTGTAGGTAAATTGGCCTCTGTAAATTGCCCCGAGTGTGTAGGGAGTGGATACGAAAGTGGGATGACATTCAAGGTTTCAGGGTCAAGCTCAGTTTATTGTCACATGTACCAATTAAGGTACAGTGAAATTTGAGTTACCATGCAGCCATACTAAGTGAAAAGCAACAAGACACACAACCATATAAAAGTTAACATAAACATCCATCACAGTGGATTCCAAAGTCCTCACTGTGATCGAAGGCAATAAAGTTCAAGCTTCTTCCTCTTTGTTCTCACGCAGTCGGGGCAGTCAAACCATCCGCAGTCGGGGATATCAAAGCCCCCGCAGCCGACGATCGAAGCCCCCGTCGGGGTGATTGAAACTCCCACATCGGGGCGGTTGAAACTCTCTCCGCGGCATGGAGCTCCCGAGTCAGCCTCTTCTTACCAGAGGCCGCGGGCTTCATGAATTCCACAGGCCCCCGCAGTTGGAGCTTTGATCCCCGGCAAGTGGATCGCAAGCCCCGCGATGTTAAAGTCCTGCAGACTCCCGCGGCTTGGAGCGCCTGTCGGTCTCCAGGAAAGGCCGCCAACTCCACGATGTTAGGCCGCAGTGGGGACAGAGATAGGATACGGAAAAAATCGTATCTCCGTCGAGGTAAGAGATTGATAAAAACTTTTCCCCAAACACCCCCCACATAAAACAAACGGCCGATCGATGGTTGGCATGACTCGAAGGGCCAAAGGGCCTGTTTCCATGCTGCATCCTTCAATCAAATCAATTTGGAATAGTCAAATAGAGAGAAAAGAAGACAGGCACACCAAGAATACATCTGCTCTAAGATCATCTTTTAATAAGAACATTTTAATGAGGACTCGGGAGATCTGGTATGTTAAGGTGGACCGAGCGGAGGTGTTCAGCGAAACGATCGCCGAGCCTACACTTCGTCTCGCCGATGTACAGAAGTTTCAGTGAAACGATCGCTGAGCCTGCGCTTGGTCTCACCGATGTAGAGAAGGTGACTCCAAGTGCAGGTTCGGTGATCGTTTCGCTGAAAACCTCCGCTCGGTCCACCTTAACATACCAGATCTCCCGGTTGCTCAGCACTTTAACTCCCTCTCCCATTTCCAATCTGACCTTTCTGTCCTGGGCCTCCTCCATTGTCAGAGTGAGGCCCAGCGCAAATTGGAGGAACAGCACCTCATATTTTGCTTGGGTAGCTTACACCCCAGCGGAATGAACATTGACTTCTCTAACTTCACATAGCCCTTGCTTTCCCTCTATCTCCATCCCCTTCCCCTTCCCAGTTCTCCCACCAGTCTTACTGTCTCCGACTACATTCTATCTTTGTCCCACCCACTCCCCTGACATCAGTCTGAAGAAGGGTCTCGACCTGAAACGTCACCCAAAGGTCAGATTGGAAATGGGAGAGGGAGTTAAAGTCACCCATTCCTTCTCTCCAGATATGCTGCCTGTCCCGTTAAGTTATTCCAGCATTTTGCATCTACCTTCAACATGATATCTTATCTATTTCTGTTGAAAAAGATGAATTGATGGTTTAAAATTAGAAGGGATGGGAGGTCAGGCAGCATCTATGGAAAGAAAATGCAGAGTTAATGTTCCAGATCAAAGATCATGCATTTGTTTCAGATTTCCAACACTTGCAGTTATTTCATTTTCATTTATTATTTCCATTGACTGACAGATTGAGAATATGAAAATGTTGATACAAGACCAAGTATAACAATATTAATAACATTGTTGGATTTATATAGCACCTTTAATGTGGTGAACATTCAATGGTGCCCCACAGGAGTTTTACAAAAAATGATTTAAGGTAGAGGCCAGGGGAAACCACTTTGGTTAGAGGGGAGGAAGAATGGTAGGCAAGGAATATTAAATCTTTAAAAACTTCAGTCTAAAAGAAAAAGAGAAAATATTGGAAATGCAGAGTTATCATTTCAGGTTGACGTTGAAGGTTTGTTTCCCTTCCCACAGATGCAGCCTGACCTGCTGAGTATTTCCAGCATTTTCTATTTTATTTTATGTAAGGTAAGTAGGTAAAATAAATAAATAAATAGAATAAAATCCGGCCTCTCACATGGTCCCTCTTTGTTCTTTGTGTTTGTCTACAGCACAGGAATGGCCCAAAATGTCTGTGTTGAATATGATGCCCAATCAAAATAATCTCCTCTGCCTGCTCGTGATCCATATTGCACCATTTCTAGCATATTCATTCTTGTGCCTATCTTAAAGTCACACAAAACATATTGTGTTTGCCTCCACTGCCAACCCTGGCAGGACATAAGAGGCACTCACCACTCTCTGTAAAAAAGACTTGCCCCGTACATCTCCTTTAAACTTTGTGCCTATCACCCTAAAGCTATGCCATCTATTCTTTAACATTCCCACCCTGGGAAAAAGGCTGGGACTGTCTACCCAATTTATGCCTCTCATCATTTTACATACTTCTAACAGGTCTCCCCTCAACCCCTGACATTCCAGAGAAAACACTCCATGTCTGTCCAACCGCCTCCTCTAGCGAATACCCCCTAATCCAGGTAGCATTCTGATAAACCAGTTTTGCACCCTCTCCAAAGACTCCGCATCCTTCCTGTAAATGGGGTGACCAGAACTGCACCCGGTATGACAAATATGCCCTCATCAAAGCTTTACAAAGCAGCAACATGACTTACTGACACTTGACACAATACCCCACAGGATGAAGGCAAGCCTACCATACACCTTCTTTACCACTCTATCTACTAGTGCTATCACTTTCAGGGAGCTACGGGCTCAACCCCAATAATTAATTATGAATATAAAATTATAGTTAAAATTGTCTGTATATTTATGAGTACATTCAAATGTATACCGCACAGCCTCTTAATTCCAAATTAAATTGTCTCTGCTGTTGATCAATGTAGCCTTAAGGAAAGAGAATAACATGCATTTCAAGTACATGGGATTGGGACCAAAATCCCAATTTATTAATAAATGGGTAATAGTTTTCCTTTCTTTTCAACATATTGGATCCTTTAGTTTTGTTTTAGAACAAGCATGGATCTTACTGTGCCAAACATTTTCAACCATAATTCAGGCTACATTTAACCCAACTGCCTTTTGCTGTTTCTGGGGAATAACTGCTCAGGTGTCCAGAAATCTGATCCACTTTCTTGTCTCGGGGGAAATTAATAATTTCCCATTGAGCAGTATATTTTTCTTCATCGCAAATCAATGTTGTAAGGGTAATTTAGCAAAATAGCAATCCCAAAAGGAGGCCTCTCCTTCCGGCCCACAGATTAAGAATTTGTCTGTGTGACTCAGTGACTTTCTGCCATTAATTATGTGCGTCATGCTTGTCAAGCAGTGGTCCATAGGAGGACAGAACACCCAGGAGAGACGGCAAAGAGTTTGAACAGAACTGAATCATCATCAACAATCATGCAAATTGTTTCTCATGAATGGACACATAGTTTTGCAGCTTATTGTGATGAAATGAATGAACAGAGCTTGATTTAGCCATGTTCTCATGCTGTACATAGCTGTTAAAATGAATTTAATCCTAATGAAAAAAAGTACTTGTATTCATTGGCTCACGACAGCTTCCTTCCTTCCCAGCTGGAAGCAACACAAAGAAATGTGAAAAAATCAATCGAGAATGACCAGCTGGTCCACCAAATCTCTCCCACTCAATTGTGTTACAGCTAGAATGTAAGATCCCATAGTCCCCAACCCACCACTGGCCATGAATCAAGAAAGCAAAACTGATGGGTACTCTTTCTTTTAAACCCCAAAGGCAATGGATAATACTTTCCAGAAGATACCCGGTGACCACAAGCTGCATTAACTTAATCGCCCTTCAATCTTCTGAATGCCATAAAGACACTCTCCTCCAGGAACACAGCCAACTCCCTTATGAATGTTTACAGCAACTCTGCAATCACTACAATTGTAAATACTGTGCAAAAAGATTCTGGCCATCCATTTCCAAGAGTGGGGAAGGTGAGAGATTTTGGAGGCTTTCAATATTGTTCAGACTTTTGACGGAGAAAATTGTGAGAAATTTCTTCCCCTCTCAACTGAATTAGAAGCCAAAGGTCATCGATATATAATTATTGGTAAATGGTCTAGTGTAGAAATTAGGAAACATTTCACCACATAGAGTGTATAAGAAAATAACTGCAGATGCTGGTACAAATCGAAGGTATTTATTCACAAAATGCTAGAGTAACTCAGCAGGTCAGGCAGTATCTCAGGAGAGAAGGAATGGGTGACGTTTCGGGTCGAGACCCTTCTTCAGACTGAATCAGACTGAATCAGTCTGAAGAAGGGTCTCGACCCGAAACGTCACCCATTCCTTCTCTCCTGAGATGCTGCCTGACCTGCTGAGTTACTCCACCATTTTGTGAATAAAATTTCACCACATAGAGAGATGCGAAGACCTGGAATAGACTTTCCATTTGGATATTGTGTTCAGTTTTGGTCGCCCTGCTTTAGAAAGGACATTTAGTATAGTTTAGTTTAGTTTAGTTTAGTTTAGTTGTTCATTATTGTCACATAATCGGAGGTACAGTGAAATTTTTTAGTTTGCGTGCTATCCAATCAAAGAAAAGACTATATATGAATACAATCAAGCCGTCCACATTGCACAAATAAAGGATATAGAGTACAACAATTAGTGAAAGATATAACGTTGTAGTCTGATTAAAGATAGTTCAAAGGTCTCCGATGAAGTAGATAGGTCAGGACCCCACTCGGTGGCACAGTGGTCGAAAGCTTCAGGTTCGACTGGCAGCACAGTGGCTCAGCGGCAGAGTTGCTGCCTTACAGCCGCAGATACCCAGATTCAATCCCGACTACGGATGTTGTCTGTACAGAGTTTGTACGTTCACCCCGTCATCTGTGTGGGTTTTCTCCAGGAGCTCTGGTTTCCTCCCACACTCCAATGATGTACAGTTTTGCAGGCTAATTGGCTTGGTAAAATTGTAAACTGTTCCTAGTGTACGGGGTGATTTCTGGTCAGCACGGACTCGGTGAGCCGAAGGGCCTATTTCCACACTGTATCTCTAAAGTAAACTTTAAACTAAACACTCTAGCTGATGAGGGGACTGTTGAGTTGACTGATAACAGCTGGGAAGAAACTATTCCTGAATCTGGAAGTGTGCATTTTCAAACTTCTGTACCTCTTGTCTGATGGGAGGGGGGAGAAGAGGGAGTGACCGGCTTGACCAGTCCTTGATTATGCTGGCAGCCTTGCCTTGGCGGCCTTGCTGAGGCAGCGTGAAATGTGGATGGATTCAATGGAAGGCAGACTGGTTTGTGTGATGGTATGGGCTATGACAACAAATCACTGCTATTTCGTGCGGTCTTGGATGGAGCTGTTCCCAAACCAGGTTGTGATGCATCCCGATAAGATGCATTCACATCGCACCTGTAGGTGTTTGTGAGGGTTGTTGGGGACATGCTAAACATTCTAAGCCTTCTGAGTGAGTGGAGGCATTAGTGTGCTTTCTTGACCACAGCTTTAATGTAGCGACTGAGTATGAGAGTGTACATGTGAGTACGTGTATATATAAACACACTGAGCTTTTTTCTCATTTATCATATTGTTTACAGTGCACTATGTTCACATATTTTATTGTGCTGCTGCAAATAAGAATTTCTATATTCTATCTGGGTCATATGACAATAAAACTTAATTCATATTCTTCATATTCTACTTGGGTGGCTTGGTTAGTAATGGTATGAACACTGAATTCTCCAATTTTAGCTACAGTAACACCCACCCCATTGATTTTCTACTTCCTCCTCCTTCCCTCCCACTCTCCTGACCCTGGTAGGCATCCATTGTCCCACTATCCCAAACTAATTTACCCCCCCCCTTACCCTTCCCCCCCTCCCCTGTCTTCCCCCCCCCCCCCCCCCCAACCTGCCCCCTGTCCCCTTCCACCTTTCTATCTCCCTCTGGCTTTACATTTCACTCCTCTTTCAAACCTCATCTCTCTTTATCAAGACCCTTTTGTCTTCTTTTCTCCTTTTCTGGCCCCTTTAATCTCCTTGTAACAGCCTTTTATCACCCATTTTTCTTCATTTCATCTCTAGCCTTTGCCCAACCAGCGACCAACTCCCCCCCCTCCCCCCTCCCCCCTCACATGTGGCCTTCCATCACAGTGAGGAGAGTGAGGACTGGAGGAGACTCACTGTGATGGATGTTTCTTTGATGGATGTTTCTTTTTTGTGTGTTTTTGGGGTTGGGTGGTTTGAGTGCCTATTTAATGCTTTTATTGTTGGACTGTGTTTTTGGGGGTTTTGGGGTGTGTGATTTGAATGCCTATTTAATGCTTTTATTGTTGGACTGTGTTTTGGGGGGTTTTTGGGGTTGGGTAATTTGGGTGCCTGTTTAGTGCTTTTATTGTTGGACTGTGGGTGATTGAATTAACATTTTGTTCAAGATGGCCGCGCCGTTGTGTTTGGCTGCCTGCCACTGTATGTTTCTTTTTTTTCCTAGTCAGATGTGCAGCACTTTGGTCAACGTGGGTTGTTTTTAAATGTGCTATACAAATAAATTGACTTGACTTGACATCTATCCTATTTTCATCTACCAGGCTTTGTCCTGCCCCTGTCTCTTTTCCAACTTTCTCTCCCCCTCTCCAGTTCGTCTGAAGGAAGGTCCCAACCCGAAACACTGCCAATCCATGTTCTCCAGTTATGTTGCCTGGCCCTCTGAGTTACTTCAGCACTTTGTGTTCCATTTACTGCAGATATCTTGGAAATCTAATAAATGAGGCCAAGATGAATTGGATTCTCTGGAATTTTGCTTGAACTTGAGTGATGTAATGTGATTTATGCAACATTGACTTGAACAGAAATATTCCAACGCAGAGAATTAAAAACCAACAATTAGATTTCACTTGAGGTCTGTACATTCTTGCCATTCATTTTCAGGCTTTTCTATCTCATCGCTGCCAGGAAATACTAGCTGGCTGACTATGTTTAATCTCCTTTCATCTGTTGAACAGACTTCTCGTATCTTTATTGACAACAAAAAGACTAGATTTTGTACAGATCCAAAAACTCCTGGCATTAGCTGAGTGAGGCTGTGGCAATAACTCCTAGCAGTGAGGCATTGGCAATGGTCTAAAACCACGATACGTGATGGCTCAATGGTGCCATATACCACAGCCTGGCTATTGAGAAAGAAAAGAAGGGATTTACAGTTAGAAAATGAACATGCGTAAAACAAGCAATGAATTGTATTTTATTAACTTGTTCAACAACCAGCCCAATTTTGTACTTGGCTAGTGTATTTGATGAATTCAATGTAAGTGTATTGAAGGATGCAGTTGGCAGTCTTCCTTTCATCGTCATAGCAGAAAAAAACCTGGCAAGTCATGGGAAGCTCTTCCGACTGACTGTGGCCCACATACAGTGCCTTTGGATGTGACCACATCACTCTCCCCAATAACACCTCAGCTTGTTTACATTGGGTTCTTTCCAATTTCATTACCATTCATGACCATTTTGCCTCAATTATTGTGCACATTTATCTGAAATGCACTGATGTTACAAGTATCCATGTCCATGGAAAAATTTCGATTTCTTTGAGACCTGTTTTAAAACCTGTTATTTATGCATTTTGACAACAAGGTATCAAGAATATTGCACACATAATAACTTGATAAACAAGTAAGAACCACAGGTATCTAACATAAATCTGAGAAAATCGAGAAAGAGTACCAAATTAAGTATTTGTATCAATTTTTGGCCAAATATAAATGTATCAAAACAAATAGTATTCATTTTATTATGAAGATCGACACAAAATACTGGAGTAACTCAGCAGGACAGGCAGCATCTCCGGAGAGAAGGAATGGGTGATATTTCGGGTCGAGACCCTTCTTTAGACATTCATTTTATTATACCAGATCTCAAATGGGGATATAATTTTGGCATTTAAATACAAATAAAACCACGTTGTTGCAGCAAACAAGAAATATGAAGCTCCTTCCCATTTGCTCCTTCCATTGTCTTTGCATCATAGGCACAGCAAGGTGCAATGAGATCAGTGCATTTAGATGTCACTTTGATCGATAGAGTAAGAAATATTGGAAACATGGATTCCAAGATAAACACTATACTACTGTGGTTTTAGCTCAAGAGGTTTATAAAGGAAAAAGCAGAACTGGAAAAACATGGTTACTTTATTGTACAGCTGCAACCTACTATCTGTGCTGAAATCATAGCCTGGAGGTCCAGGAATTTATGTGGTACATTTTTGATGTATAAACATTTTTACTGTCCAGTGTCATTGGTGTTCCATTAAGATGTATCTGGAGAATGATTTCTTAGGCTTACTATATGTTAACAATACCATAAAAAGAACAAAGTTTTTACTCTAATTGTCTTCCATCTTAGTGGTAAATGTGTAATTTTATAAAAATATGCAATAATAAAGAAGTGCGACCAAAGAGACCATTTTGATAGAAATCAATGATATTCAAAGCAAATTTACATACTGATGAAGATAAAATGCAGACATATCATTTACAGCTCAGGGAGTGTCCAAGTTATACATCTTGTAGTATTCAGCCTTGGATCTTGAGTTTGTTAAAATGGAATTGAAGTAACATCAGAAGCCCAAGAAAGGGCTGTGTAAAATGTGCCTTTTAATTTAGTTTAGTTTAGTTTAGAGACATAGTGAGTAAACTGGCCTTTCGGCCCACTGAGTCAGCACCGACCAGCGATCCCCACACACCAACACTATCCCACACACACTAGGGACAATTTTACATGTATACCCTGCCAATTAACCTACAAACTGTTCGTCTTTGGAGTGTGGGAGGAATCCGGAGATCTCAGAGAAAATGCATGCAGGTCATGAGGAGAACGTACAAACTCCGTACAGACAAGCACCCGTAGTCAGGATCAAACCCGGGTTTCTGAAGCTTTTAGGCTGTAGCTCTACCACTGTGCCACCATGCCGCCCCGTTTTGTTCACATTGGAGCTGCCTTTGGGTAAGTGAGTTAAGGTCAGTTCGAGGATCAGAATCATGGGCCAAGAGGGGGTCTGGCTGGGATGGGGGCAGAGCAGTGAGGTTTAAAGTTAGAATAGATTCAGTGTCCTCAAGACGAGGAGATTGTCGAAAGACTGGTGGGGGAGGATCAGGAGTGAGAAACAGTGGTGAGTGCCAGATGAAGAGAGCCATGAGCGATAAGGACAGGGGATTCAAGGGAAAACACCAACTTTCCTTGGTATCATGTGCAGATACTTTAATAAAGTTGCATTATAAGTTTCAGGAGTACAACTGTGTGCCTCCTCAATCAATTAGCTGAATTGCTAGCAAATTCCATTAGCTTTAGCCAGGAAGGGTTGTTAGAATAAAGAATTTTGTGGCAAATATGATATAGAATGCTATGTCAAAAGAGAGAATGAACCAAGAGAAAGAAAGCAGAAAGGGAAAAACTTTTGTTTAAATCTCAAATACTAATTATGTTCTGAAGGATTAAAAACAGAATTGTTAAATGCCTGGCAGTGTCTACGACTATGTTAAAAATGTAGTTGTATAGAAATATGGCGACACACTGGCACAGCAGTAGAGTTGCTGCCTTACAGTGCCAAAGACCCTAGTTCGATCTTGATTACAGGTGCTGTCTGTATAGAGTTTGTACATTCTCCCTGTGACCGCTTGAGTTTTCTCCAGGTGCTTTGGTTTCCTCCCACATTCTAAAGACATGCAGATTTGTAGGTTAATTGGCTTCTGTAAAAATTGTCCTTAGTGTGTAGGATAGAACTAGTGTACGGGTAATTGTTGGTCGGCGTGGACTCGGTGGGCCGAAGGGCTTATTTTCATGCTGTACCTCTAAACAAAACTATCAAAACACAATCAATCTCTATTTATTTCTGCTTTTTCCTTCCTCCCATATAATTTCCAGCACATGCCTCAAGGTCGCCTCCAACTCCCTGCATTATCATTCTCATAATTACCTACCTGAAAATTCATCAAATTACTTTTGAAAAACGACATCAACAGTTTTACACTCAGGATGTTTATCCAGGGAATGGCTATTCATTCCGATGAGTCTTTGTCAGTTTTTATACTCTGCACGAGCCTATCCCAAGCCTTTTCATTTAACATTTCTATTCTCACTGCATATGTTTATCCAGTTTCACCTTCCATGTAACAATGTTATTCATCTGTTCCATGTGGTCGTGAATTCCACATTCTTCTCACTTTCTGCATAAAATATCCCAAAACTCCCTGCCATTATAAGTTCCATTTAATATTCATCTCTCCTTGTTTTGGCCTCTCCCACAATTGGAAACATTCTCTGCACATTGAAACCCATCCATCATGTTACATATATCCTCAAAAATTTCCTCTTGATTATTCAGGAGTGCCCAACTCTTCACAGCTCTTCAAAGCACAATGCTGATTAATTAATTTATACTTGTCCAAGTGCTTGTTCATTTTGTCAATGAAGACAGATTCCAAACATTTCCCTTAAACTGTGTCAGATCATGTAGTGTATGATTATCTGATTTTACCCGTGCTCCCTTCCGCCCTACTGTTGACTGTTTCCACTTCTCCAATCTAGTAGCATGATTTCCAAATCGAATCAGCTTTGGAAAATAGATGAGCCAGATTCTGGGATTTTACCATTTCCTCATGCATAATAGGAAATCTCAAATACACTGACCACTGCTTGCCAGCAGATTCCCTCATTGACATCCAGAGGCAGAGTCTGGTTACGGCAATGACCCAGCATTGACCCTGGGGAATCTGCTTGAAGAACCCACGCCAGGGGAACAATCCAGGAACACAGCTATGGTAACTTACGGTAAGTATTAGAACTTTTAGACGCATACATTGTTTGAATTTATTTAAATATGCTTAAAAGTTTTCACAACTTGGGCTCTGTGACTGCTTTTTATTTTTGTAAAGTTTGATAACTTAAAGTGTTTCCGGAATGTTGCTGAATCTTTCCAAATGTCGGGATTGTTCAGAAACATTCATTGTGCTTTGACAGTTGGCTCACCCCAGGAGAATCAATAGCTAGCTGACTTACTATTCTTCTGCAGTTTTGATGGCTGGGCTTGTTCTGCTTTCTGCATAAGCGGGATTTTGAGCAGAAGTTTCTGTTGCTGCACAAGCCTGTCATTTGAGCCTTTCCCCTACAATGGATCTTTCCCGAGTGATCAGCACAAAGTAAATGGAAGCTTTTTTCTTCTATTCTTTTTCCCTTCATATAAAAGACTTTCAATTTCCCTTTTTGTCCCCTTGCTTCACTGTGAAAATACCAATGAAGATTTATTTTAAAAATCTGACATAAATCTGTTATCAAAAATAGTATCAACAACTATTGTCTTTAATGCTCCGACATTGCCCTTTGTACTCTCTTTCGTTCCAAATGTAAATCTTTTCTTCGAGACTTCTGGCATTTGTTTCATATTCTTCTTTTGCACATCCTTGCTACTTGAATCTGAGTAAAGATCATTCATTTTGTTTCCATCCGCTCCCACTCTATATTTTCTGATGAAGTTCTGTGGAATTCTCTACCTCAGAAGGCAGTGGAGGCCAATTCTCTGAATGCATTCAAGAGAGAGCTAGATAGAGCTCTTAATGATAGCGGAGTCAGGGGGTATGGGGAGAAGGCAGGAACGGAGTACTGATTGAGAATGATCAGCCATGATCACATTGAATGGCAGTGCTGGCTCGAAGGGCTGAATGGCCTCCTCCTGCACCTATTGTCTATTGTCTATTGACCACATTCCTGATACATCTGTAAATTTCTTTCCTGATGATGTAAAGCAATATAACTGGGCGGCACAGAGATGCAGCTGTTAGAGCTATGACCTCACAGTGCCAGGGACCCGGGTTTGATTCTGACCCGGGTGCTGTCTGTGTGGAGTTTGCACATTCTCCCTGTTACTGCGTAGGTTTCCTACAGGTGCTCCCATTCATTTCCACATCCCAAAGACGTGCAGGTTTGTAGGTTAATTGGCCTGACCGTGTAGGGAGTGGGAATGTGGAATAACATTGAACTAGTATGAATGGGCCGTGGCGGCTCCCAAGGGTCGGGCTATACCACTACCGAACCCCTTGGCACGGGAATGGACCAGTCCAGGGGGGCGGTCCTTAGCTACGGGGATAAATGACGTGATTTTAGCCGCAATCTCTCTCTGGCAGACTCGACTGGTCTAGAGAACACCACGATTAAATCCCTCCCGAAATACCTGGCTCCTCGCCTTTGTTTCAGGCTTTTCAACGCGCCACAGGGCGATCATTGTTCAGCATGGTGGACTCAGTGGGCCAAAGGGCCTGTTTCCATGCTGGATCTCTAAACTAAACTAAACTACATCAGACTTCAAAATGCTCACTGACATGATGATGAATTTTCAAGTGTTCTGTTATGATCTATTCAGTAGCACAACAGCTAAAGGTCAAAGACTCGTTCAGTCAATCCACACAGAAACAAGTTATTTAGCCCACCACATCTAACCTCGCCATCAAGTACCCACATACTATCCCGATTTACCAGCACTTGGTCTGTATTGTCCATAATTTGATGGTGGGCAAGTTCTTGCACAGATAATTCATCGAATCCCTCTAATCTTGTTATTCCTCACTTTAAACATGTTTATTTTCACCATCACCTCTAGCTCTGCCCTTCATAAGTTTGTTCACCTCTACCATGTCCCCTACAGCATCTCCTAACCAAGGAAAATAAACTCCAGACTCTCCAGTCTCATATCTGAAATGTCCCGTCCTAGGCAACATCCTTGTAAATTTCTAGCTGTGGCCTCACTAAAATGTTATAAAATTGTATCTTGCCCTCTTTTATACTATATTCTATACACCATCAAATGGCCAGCATCCAATGATTCATTTTCACCACCTATGCTGCCACCTCCAAGGGTCTCCGAACTTGTCCTTCATTACTCCCTAGAACACTACTATTCAAAGTGTCTGTATCATGCTGCCTCCCAAAATACAGCACCTCATATTTACTGGCTGTCAAATTCCATCAGCCATTGTTCTGCCCCATTTAGCCACTGTTCAATGTCATTGAGCACCATCAAATTTCATTTCATCTACAAACTTAATGATCATACCCCCTATGTTGATATCAAAATCATTAATATAAATGACAAACATCTATAGTTCCAGCACCAATCTGGGTATTACAGTGCTTATCACAAACTTCCAATCCTAAACACAACCCTCCACTATCAATCACTGATCCTATTACCAAGCCTGTTACTACTTTTATAATGCTGAGTAAATTGGTCATAAAATACACTAAATATCTCACATCAGTTACGTAACAGGGGAACTAGAGGACATTGCTGCAGAGAAAGCAAATTAATCAATGTTCCTTTAGCACAATGTTCTAACCTTCAGCATTTCATGGGAAAATCCATACAAACTCTCTCATAAAGTTGGGATATACACAATACAATACAATACAAACTTTATTGTCATTGTGCAGTGTACAAGTACAGAGACAACGAAATGCAGTTAGCATCTTAACCAGAGTGCATGCGATGGAATAGTAAAACATATAATATATACAGTAATTCAGTAGCGGTATCAAACAGTTTGAAAATGAATGATATTAACAGCCTCATCTGAAAATTATTTTAATGGGCTGAATGGCCTCTCTCTGTGAGCTAATTAAAATGATTGTTCTTCTTCTTGATTCTTGGTCCTCCAAAATATTCCAAATGAAATTTAAACTGGAGGTGACGGAGTATGGACTTAAGCAAGAAGGGCTCCTTGGAGAAGAAGAGCTACCTTAAATTTAGCTGCGTCTGGTTGAGTAACTATAGTAGGGTGAAGACTATTCCATGCTTTAATTGTGCGACGGAAGAATGAATTGCTATACACAACTGTCTTGGTCGCTGGTATCTCGAATTTAATCAAATTCTCGGTGATGAAGACTAGAGTATGGTCCAAGCAACTCCTGGGAAAGGAGCCCAGCTGTGTTAGTAGGCATTCTCAGTTGTATATGCCAATCATGCCATGGTTTCAAGCAACAAAATTGCCAATCAAGTATAAAATTGGTATTTTATTGAAGCAATTATCTTCTTCATGTGGCGTGAGTTCACGTGTGGAGCAACTGTACACAAGCAGGTGGCACAGTGGTAGAGCTGCTGCCTCACAGAGCCAGAGACCCATGTTCAATCCCAACTACATGTGCTGTCTGTGTAGAGCTTGCATGTTCTCCCTGTGACCGGGTCAGTTTTCCCCAGGTGCTCCATTTACCTCCCATATTCAAAAGACATGCAGGTTTATGGGTTAATTGTTCTGTAATTTGTCCCTACTGTGTTGGATTCAAAAGTGGGATAACATGGAACTAATGTATGGATATTCTACGGTCAGTGTAGACTCAGTGGGCCGAAGGGCCTGTTTTCATGCTGTATCTCCAAACTAAAGCCAAAACCACCCAGTAAATAGAGTCATAGAGTAATTGAAGCATAGAACAGGCCCTTCAGCTCAACCTGTCCTTGATGCCCCTTCTACGTTAGTCCACCTGCCCACATTTGGCCCATATTCCTCCAAACCTTTCCTATCCATGATCAGATGCAAGTTATATTTCCCAAAGCAGAGACACTTTGGTTCAATGCATTTTCCAAATTAATGTCCAATTACTGTATCTTGCCGGATGTAATTACAACCTAAAGACAGATTACTTGGCCAATCAAAACTCTGCTTTCATTGTATGTGTGCCTATTAATAAGGAAATGATCTTGCTTTATTTGCTAGTAAATGTAATGTAAGGGTTAAATAGACTGTGTCAGCTAAAATGGAGTTGTCAGCTAAATTAGCCACACCGCATTTTTCAACCCTGCTCAGGAAAACAAGTAGATATTTTTGAACAATGATTGGGCTAATTCAAAGGGACCAGTAGTTCATGAGGACACCTGTAAGATCACTAAGATAAGCTTTGCTTTCCCAGAGACATCCAAGACCAGCTCAGTGTCTGATAGGACACATAACTCACACCATTATGGTACCAAGGAAGTCCGCTATTTCGACACATAATCACGTGTTGTTCTTAGAGGTAAAAATTATTATATAAATACATACTTCTACCATTAGAGCATGAGCTCCACCTTCGGGGTGAGAAAAGAGCGAGCTAGTGAGAAAGCGAGCTTCAGACAGCCAGACAGGAGAATCAAATACGGAGAGGGGCACGAGACCTGTTATTTTGGATTATTACTTCATTGATAGTTGATCATTTTTTGGTGTTATATTTGTATTTTGCTTTAATAGTTATTTGTGCTCTTCAGCATGTGCTTTATCCATTCATTGATCCGAATCCTTGAATCCTGCATATATTTTGTTTCAGTAAATGGTGTTATGTTTATTTTATTCTATGGACATTTTGTTAGAATTATCTCCAAATGTTAACTTATACGGTACATCGGGGTGCAAGGAGATAGCAGGTGTCTGCTGTTCAGCCTCTAAGGTCCCATTCCACCATTGGGTAGCATTTGGGTTGCTCTGTGACATAACACCAAACTCAAACTCAAAGCTACACTCAAACTCGAACCAATTGTTGCCTTTCCGCTAAATCGCTTCATCTATTTTTGGTTACCAAAAATATTTATCAATCGTACATTTAAAAGTAAAAATTGACTTGGCATCAATGCTCATTTCCTGAAGAGTGTTCAAAAATCATATGATCCTCCGGGAAGGAAAATGTCTTCACTCCTTCTAAATTTTAGACCGCACCCTCCCAAGGTCAAATCTTTGACTCCACAATCAGCAAAAAGTACATTTCTTGATCCATCTCATATTTCAGAAAGTTCAATCAAATCCCCCCTATGCCCTCCTAGATTCCTGAGACTACCTCTGTAATTTGTAATATCACTTAGTAATGTAGCCTGCAAAGTGCAGGTAGCACTCTTATAAATCTACACTGTACTCCCTCCAAAACTAATACATTCTTCTTATGATGTTGTGCCCAGAACTGCTCGCATAACTCCAGCTTTGTAAAGCTGCACCACACTTCAATCCCTTCACGTCCTCTAGATATAAACACCAGCATTCCACTGCCCTTTTTGATTATTTTCTGTGGCTACCCCTGACATTGTAATGATCTATGTACCTGGGCTTTAGTGTTTCATTGGATCTCCAATGCTTCCACCATTTAGAAAATACCATGTTTTATCTTAAGAAGATAGCGTCACATTTACCGACATTTAAATTTATTTGTCTCCGGTTTTTTCCCCTCGGCATTTAATCATAAAATTGGATAATTGTACAGCACAGAAATAGGCCCTCTCAACCCAGCACATCCATGCTGACTAAGGGTGCCTGCATTTGCCTCGTATTACTCAATGCCTTTTCTGCCAAGTACAGGTCCAAATGCCTTTTAAATGTTGTAATTGTATCTGTCTCTACCACCTGCACTGGCAACTCATTCCATATAACCATTACGTGTAGGAAGAAACTGCAGATGTGGCTCAGCATCCACACCGGGCGGCACAGTGGCGCAGCAGTAGAGTTGCTGCCTCACAGCGCCCGGGACCCAGGTTTGATCCTGACTACGGATCCTCTGCACAGAGTTTGTACATTTTGCCCCTGACCATGTGGGTTTTCTCCGGGTGCTCCGGTTTTCTCTCACATTCTAAAGATGTACAGGTTTGTAGGTTAATTGGCTTTGGTAAAAATTGTAAAGTGTCCCTATTGTGTAGGATAGTGTTGGCATACGGGGATTGGTGATCGGTGCAGACCTGGTGCGTTGTTTCTATATCTGTACTGTATGTACTGTATCTATTAAACTAAACTGCCACTAAAATACACAATTAGGATCATGAAAGGTACAGCATGGAAACAGACCCTTTTGCTCACCAATCGCCCATTTACACTAATTATCTGACATTAATTCAATTGTTATTCTCATCAACTCCTCTCACATTTAACCAAGCACCTACACGCCAGGAGGAATGTAAAGTGGCCAATTAATATACCAATCTGCACATCTTTGGGATGTGGGAGGAAACCAATGCACCGAGGAAATCCCCACACAGCAAAATTAATTAAAAAGTAAATAAACTACAAATTAACCTTTACAAATAAACTTTTCCAACAAGAATACAGCTTGTGGCTTTTTAAAAAAAATCAAAAACATCACAACATATAAAATTACTCAAAAATGTAACATACTTTCTGTCTCTGAACCATTAAATCTCCACTGAAATGAATGACTTCCAGATTTCAGAGCAAAAATAAAAGCAGAAAATGTTGAAAATCTTTTTTCTTCTCCTCAGGCAACTCGTTGTGATCAAAGATTACTTTGTTTCCATTCCGGTCACATGGGCTCTTATTGCTGATGAGGCCAATGTGGGACCACAGACTCATCCAAATATGGAGCAGGTGTTTGATGGGGCATAGAGGTGGGTCGCTGTTTGAGGTGGCTCACTCATTCTGCCGTTTACACAGGGCTTCTGTGTGTTCCTGGTGCAATGGCTCTTGCTTTCCACTACCATCCCAAATGCTTCTTCTCCTATGTAAATGACCAATGCTGACACAGGGTAGTCTGATCCAAAGAGCGAGTTCCAGGGTGAGCTACAAAATCGTACACAAAATTGTCTTGGCGGATGGAGTCAGAGGGTGGAAGTAGAGGGTTCCTTTTTAGATTGCGGGCCTCTGACCAATGGTGACCAGTGATGTGCACAAGGATTTGTGCTGGGTCCACTGCAGCTCATCATATTTAGGCAATAGACAATAGGTGCAGGAGTAGGCCATTCGGCCCTTCGAGCCAGCACCACCATTCAATGTGATCATGGCTGATCATTCTCAATCAGTACCCCGTTCCTGTCTTCCCCCCATACCCCCTGACTCCGCTAACCTTAAGAGCTCTATCTAGCTCTATCCCCACTCTTTGCTTTCTGTCTGCCAACCAATTTTCTATCCATGTCAGTACTCTACCCTCAATACCATGTGCTCTAATTCTGCCCAAAGTTATTAATGATTTGGATGAGAATATAGGTGGCGTGATAAGAGAGTTTGCGGATGACACCAAAAGTTAGTGGTGTAGATGTGAAGGTGCTTATCTAAGGATATAACTGGATCTAGATCAATTGGTGAAATGGACGAGGGGATGACAGATGGTATTTACATTAGACAAGTGCAAAGTGATGGATTTTGAAAAGTTAAACCAGCGTAAGATAAATAGTGAATGGCAGGGCACAGGGGACTGTTGTAGAACAGAGAGACTTAGTGATACAAAAATATAGTTCCCTGAAAGTGGCAACACAGGTAGACAAGGTGGTGAAGAAAACACATGGCACGTTTGCCTTCATCAATTGAGGCAATGAGGACAAGTGTTGGGATGGCATGTTACAGCTGCACATGACATTTAAGAGACTCTACTTAGAATATTGTGTGCAGTTCTGGTCATCACACTACAAGGATGTGATTAAGCTAGAGAGGGTGCAGGAACAATTCACAAAGATAGATTTGGGACTTGAGGGCTTGAGTTTATGTTGGGACACTAGATAAGCAGGGACTGTTTTCCATGGAGCACAGGAATCTGTGGGGTGACCATATAGAGGTTTACAAAATCAAGAAGGTATTACATAAAATGAATGCTCAGTCTTTCTCCCGAGATCGGAGAATCTAAAACTGGATGGCATAGGTTTAAATGAGAAAGGAAAGATTTATAGGGGACCCAAGACTGTGTTTTTCATATAGAGGATAGTGGGTATATGGAACAAACTGCCAGAGGAAATGGCAGAGTCTGGTACAATTACAACATTGAAAAAGCATTTGAACAAGTTTCATAGCATTTGTAGAACATTGCAGCACAGGAACAGGCCCTTCACCCCACAAAGTTCATGCTGACCAAGATGCCATTTTAAACTGCATATCTGTCTGGGCATGATCTATATTTCTCCATTCTCTGCCTGTTCATGTGTTTGTCTATATAGCTCTTAAACTTTGCCGTCATGTCCACTTCCATCACTACTCCTGGCAGTACAATCTAGGCATCACCCATCACTCTTTACATTAAAACATCTTGCCTCATAAATCTCTATTGAACTTTCACCATTTCACCTTAAAACTATGTCTTCCATTATTTGACAAATTCACCCTGGGGAAAAAAACTCTAAATATCCACTTTATCAATGTCTCTTGGTACACAGATAGGAAAGGTTTAGGAAGATATGGACAAACACAGGCAAATAGGACAAATAGAAAGACACTTTGGTTGCAAGGACGAGTTGGGCAGAAGGCCTGTTTCTGTGCTGTATAATTCTAAGGCTTTGAATCTATAAAAGAGTACGCAATAGAGTATCTGCTTGTGGAGATTGGAAATCTTGAGTGAAGTCAAGAGTCAAGAGTGTTCAATCATCAAACGTTTCAGCAGAGGGGCAATGACATTTTTACTTGCTACAACTTTGATGCCATTGATGTTATAACACACATAAATATATAATAAATCATGAATACTAGTTAACTAGACGAGAAAAGTACAAAACCAAAGTACCAAGACGAAGTTCATTGCAGATCCAAGTTGCTGAGACAGGGGTGTGGTTAGTGTTGTGCACTGTTCAAGAATCTGACAGCTGATGGGAAGCAGCCATTTTTGACCTTGGATGTTGGTTCTCAGGCTCCTGTACCTTCTTCCTGATGGTGGCAGCTAAATCAGAGCATGACTAGAGTGGTGCGAGTCTTTGATGATATCAGCTGCTTTTTTGAGGTGGCATCTTCTCTAGCTCCTCTCGATGATGGGGAGGCAGGTGCCTGTGATGAACTGAGCAATGTCTACCACTTTCTGCAGCCTCCTGAGATCTTGGACATTCAAGTTAACGAATCATGCCGTGATGCAATGCGTCAGCAGACTCTCCACCGCCACTCATCGATGAAGACAGGTTTGTGGAACCTCAGCTTTCCACTCCCGAGGGCAGCAATTAGCACCCTTGTCTTGCTAACATGGAGAGCACAATTTTTGTTCAGGCACCATTCAATCAAATTATCAATCTCTCTCCTATACTCATTGAAACCCATTATTTGTCCAACAATGATGATATTGTCTGCGAGTTTAAATATGGCATTCGAGCTGTATCTAGATATACATCCATGAGTACAGAGAGAGTAGAACAGGGCACTAAGCACACAGCCTCGAGGCTGAAGAACACAGCCAGAAGCATCATTGGTTTCATTTCCAAGTTCACTTTTTTTTTTTTAAACCAAAAATAAGTGTTATCAATATACTATGATATGTATAGTACAAAACCCACTATCATAATACAAAGTAAAACAAATATTCTTAAATACCAATTATACTTAATATTAAATAACTATGTAACAATCCTCGTCAAGGATACATTCCACCCAGCGGACCCAGAAACCCCCCGGGGTGCTCATGAACAGCGTGTATTCCTGTCTAGTGACACATGGGCATGGACGTAATCCCAGAAAAGGGGCAGGCAGCCGTTTTGGGCAGAGTCCTCTTCTGCCTGGTGCCGTGACTCAGATGGAAAGCTAGGCCAGGCCCAGGAGCGACCCAACTCGGACATCCTCAGTTCGACCCTCACCTCTGTGCAATGGGTGACCAAAAATGAGGAGGGTAGGAGTGAAGTGCAGCTCCTTCAGATATTTGAACAGAGCGTTCTGTCAGCAGTCTCAATAACTGGGATTACATTGTCGTTGGTGATTGTGGGAGCCGGAGAAGGTGCATTGAGTTCTCCAGTTTGAAGCGAGCATAGAAAGCATGGAGTTTATCTGGGAGAGATGCATTGAGCTGCTGCCTGGTTTTGCCTTACTGAGCAACATGGTTGCTAGTCCATCTGATCCTTCAGTTTAGACAAAGTGTCTTCACTTTCCTGACAGCATTAGAACTGTACATATCGAATATGATTAAACTAATCTATCGAACAAGTTAAACTAATCTCTGCCCGCACATTGTCCATTTGCTGCATAATCCATGTTTCCACCCAAAAACCCTGAAATGCCATATGGTATCTGCCAAGCACCCACCACTTACTGTGCAAAACACATGCTCAGTCTGAAGAAGGGTCTCGACCCGAAACGTCACCCATTCCTTCTCTCCCGAGATGCTGCCTGACCTGCTGAGTTACTCCAGCATTTTGTGAATAAATACCTTCGATTTGTACCAGCATCTGCAGTTATTTTCTTATACTTACTCTGCATGCCCCCTTTAAACTTTGCCCCTCTCACCTTAAAGCGTCTTTGATATTTCCATTCTGGGCAACAAATTCTTTCTATTCTATCTAAACCTCACATAGTTCTTTACTTCTATCAGGTTTCCCCTTCAACCGTCGGTATTCCAGAGAAACCAATCAATCCACGTTCCTCCAACATTTCCGTGTCGCTAATACCCTCTATTTCAGGCAGCGTCCTGGGAAACCTCGTCTGCGCCTTCTTAGAAAGTGTTCGTTTCTCTCTGAGCAGGTGCTGCGTGGCCAGCTGGGGATTTCCAGCATTTCTTTGCATTGGTATTCCAGCATTTCCAGGTTTGTTCTCGCTGGACTCGCCGAGGAATCCCAGCACGTTTGGCGTTCGGCCAGAGGGGAGAAGCTGGCAGCTCAGCCAACAGGTTCTGCACATCCCTGCTGGTGATGTGAACATGCTGGACATGCTGGCACTGTCCCGCTGCAAAGGCGACAGTTCGCCTGCAAAGTCCCATCAACGACACATCACTAGCCTTGGAAATACCCCCTTACAATCGCTTCACCCAAATGCCTGGGACTGTCACGAAATAAAAAGGAGTTACTTCGCAGCCACAATCTGTGCGTTCGTTGCACCTTAAGAGATGTAGGTTTTGCTCCCATGACCCTGACGATGCGCAGAGCGACTTGTAGCGGACTTCCAGTTCTAACAGACTGCTGCTCCAACCCTCCAGCCCCCCCTCTCCCACAACCTTGCCTTATTTTCCCACATTTTTGTTCCCCCAACAAGTGCAAATCTTAACCGTACTATTCATTAATCAGGTCTGTGTGGGTTTTGATTCGATGAATGCGGGGCAGTGCACATTCCTCCTCATGGCTGCAGTGTTGAAGCAGGGTTGGTGGGTGGGCTGGAGGTTCGCCCCTCCCGTCTGCTGCCGGGTCCGCTGTCGCTGCCGGGGCCAGTCCGCTCTGCTCCACTCTGCTCCACTCTGCTCGCCGGTGGGGCGGTCACCGTGCACTGGGCGGAGAGAGGAGAGAGAGAGAGAGAGAAAGGAAATGAACAGCGGCTGCAACCTCAGTAGCTGCTCGCCCGACACCCGCCCCACGGGCAGCGTCTCTGTCAACCGAGAGTCCAGCATGATGCCCACAGCCCTGCCGCCGCCGCCGCCACCGCCCCCCAGACCCCTCTGGACGGGTGTGTGAGGTGGAGTCACCACTCTGGGCAGCTGGGCGGTGGGAGAGTTGCCGACCAGTCATGTTCGGCGCTCTGGCTGGGTTTTCAGTGGCGAGTTTACTGACGTTTGGTTACTTGTCCTGGGACTGGCTGGAACCGCGGCTCCAGCACCCCGGCCCTGGGCACCAGCACCCCGGCCCTGGGCACCCACTGACAGGCAACTCCAACCCGTCCAAACCTCACATCATCTTCATCCTAGCTGACGACCAGGGCTTCCACGATGTGGGTTACCACGGCTCCGAGATCCACACCCCGACCCTGGACAGACTGGCTGCTCAAGGGGTTAAACTGGAGAACTACTACATCCAACCCATCTGCTCCCCATCTAGGAGCCAACTCATCACAGGCCGGTTAAGTATTGAAGCCGTTTCTCTCGCCCACTGCACACTAGATAAACCTCGCTGTATTACAAGGACCCGGAATGATTTGGCAAATCCAATCCAGGCTCGGGACCCGCAATTTGTCCGCTAATTTGGCCCGTGTTCCTGCAAGCAATGTTAAGCAGTAGCAATCTGCAGCTGGATGTTGCTTTAATGGTGTTAGCATGATGATACTCTGCAGGCAATGCAAATAAAAACTCAGCAGGTGAGGTTATAAAGCGGGGGCCGGAACCCTATTAACATGCTGGCGTGTAGTGACTCTATGCTAATGGTTCAGGAGTCGCGGCTGGAAACGTGATTGGGAAGAGGATTGCATTATGTATGAGGTGTGGCAGAAATGTAATTATTGTTTACTTGGTTTGAACTTTATGTCATTCCCTAAAGTACTGGGCAAGGGGATTCTTCAAGCCTTATGTGAAAGAACACATATAAAATTATTACTGAAGCATAATTATGATTTCGTTGCATCTACAATACCAGTGAAGGGAATAGAGAGTCGCTAATCCAAATTTGTGGACGGGATTAATTTGGGAGATTCTCTAAATTGTGTCGCTGAAAGTTATGAAGGGAGACTAGGTGGCTAAACGGCAGGGAAATAGAGTATGTATTTTGTGTCTAAGGAAGAGAAACCAGATAGTTTTCTTATTGTCTTGTTTTCTTATTGCTATGAAACTATGAGAGAGGAATTTGTTTTTAGGTGGTAACATTAAGGAGGCGTGGATGTCCCTATCGCCAACCCTACTTGCAGCCAAAATCACTGGCTTCATTGCAACTGACAGCTAATACTTTCACACTAATGAGCAAAAAAATCTTTCCTTCTTCAGACCTGTGGTGGAACAAAGAGATTTCAGTGTCAGAGATACAATTCATTAAAAGCACATGGCATGTTGGCCTTTATCTTAATGAAGCTTGAACACAACAGTAAAAAAAGTAATGTATATGGTCTTGTCAGACCTTATCTGGCCTATTGTGTTCAATTTTAGACATCTGACCCCAGGAAGGATATATTAGCCTAAGAACGGCCACTTTGTTGAATTATACCAGGATTTGAAAGTAGAAATGCATATTGCATAAACTTGGCTTCTATTTTCTTTTGAGTTTGGGTAGTTAATGTTTGATCTAATTTAAACCTTTAAAATTAAAGGATGGCAGTGGGATAGATTAGAGGGACTTACTGTAGAAATACAGAACAAAGGGATCTAATCATAAATTTGGAACTATGCCATTTTAAATTGAAGCGAATAAATACTTTTGCATCCAAATCCTGGTAGAAACCTGAAACTCTTGCAAGAATTTTTTTAATGGCAGTCCAATTAAAATTCAAAATGCAAAGCGTGGGAGGAACTTAGTTGGTCAGGGACAGATGATGTTTGGGGTCGGGACCCTTTCACAGGCTGATTGAGTAGAGAGGAGAAAGCTAGAAAAGAGAGATGGGGGTGGGACAAGACCTAGTAAGTAATAGGTGGATACTGATGAGGAAGGGTAATTGGCAGATGGGTGGAGATAGGGACTCAGGCTAAGTGTGAAGTGAGAGTCGGGTAAGAAGAAAAAGGAGGGTGTCACATAAGGAGAGAAGAGGAAGAGTGAAGTGTAAAGTCGGAGGGAGGGATATGGATGGAAGGGGTGGTGAGGAGGGGAAAGGGGATAAAAGGAAATACAGGTGTTGCATTTTGGGAAGTCTAACATAGGCATAATCTACATGGTGAATGGTAGGGCTCTGGGGAGTGTTGTCGAGCAGAGGCATCTAGGAGTGCAGGTGCATGGTTCCTTGAAGGTAGATAAGGTGGTCAAAAGGCTTCTGGCACATTGGCCTTCATCAGTCAGAGTATTGAGTATAGAAGTTGGGAGGTCATGTTGCAGTTGTATAAGACGTTGGTGAGACCGTATTTAGGGTATTGTGTTCAGTTCTGGGTATATCGTTTATCGGAAAGATGTTGTCAAGCTGGAAAGGGTACAGAGAAGATTTACGAGGATTTTGCCAGGACTAGAGGGTCTGAGCTATAGGGAGAGGTTGAGTATGCTGGGACTCTATTCCTTGGAGTGCAGGAGGAAGAGGGCTGATCTTAAGAGGTGTAGAAAATAATGAGAGGAATAGATCGGATAGACGCAGAGAGTCTCTTGCCCAGAGTAGGGAAATCGAGGACCAGAGACATAGGTTTAAGGTGAAGGAAAAAAAGATTTAATATGAATCTGGGGGGTAACGTTTTCACACAAAGAGTGGGTGGATGTATGGAACAACCTACCAGAGGTGGTAGTTGAGACAGGGACTATCCCAACATTTAAAAAACAGTCAGACAGGCACATGGATAGGACAGGTTTGGAGCCAATGTAACTCCACTTTTTAAGAAAGGACGGAGAGAGAAAATGGGGAATTATAGAGCAGTTAGCCTCACATCTGTAGTGGGGAAAATGCTTGAGTCAATTGTTAAAAATGTTATAGCAGTGCATTTGGAAAGCAGTGACAGGATCGGTCAAAGTCAACATGGATTTATGAAGGGGAAAACATGCTTGACTAATTTTCAGGAATCTTTTGAGAATGTAACAAGTAGAATGGATAAGGGAGAGCCAGTGGATGTGGTGTATCTGGATGTTCAAAAAGCCTTTGACAAAGTCCCACACAAGAGATTAATGTGCAAAATTAGAGCACACGGTATTGGGGGGAGGGTATTGACATGGATAGAGAACTGGTTGGCAGACAGGAAGCAAAGAGTAGGAATTAACATGTCCTTTTCAGAATGGCAGGCAGGGACTATTGGGGTGCCGCTAGGCTCGGTGCTGGGACCCCAGTTATTTACAATATCTATTAGTGATTTAGACGAGGGAATTAAATGTGACATCTCCAAGTTTGCGGATGACACAAAGTTGGGTGGCAGTGTGAAACATAGAAAAATAGGTGCAGTAGGCCATTCGGCCCTTCGAGCCAGTACTGCCATTCTATATGATCATGGCTGATCATCTAAAATCAGTTTACCGTTCCTGCTTTTTCCCCATATCCCTTAATTCCTTTAGCCCTAAGACCTAAATCTAACTCTCTCTTGAAAACCTCTAGTGAATTGGCCTCCACTGCCTTCTGTGGCAGAGAATTCCACAGATTCGCAACTCTCTAGGTGAAGAGGTTTTTCCTCATCTCAGTCCTAAATTGCCGACCCCTTATTCTTAATCTGTGATCCCTGGTTCTGGATGAGGGAATTGAGTGAGCTGCGATGAGGATGCTATGAGGCTGCAGGGTGGATAGGTTAGATGCAGGAAAAAATGTTCCCGATGTTGCGGGAGTCCAGAACCAGGGGTCACAATTTAAGAATAAGGAGTAGGCCATTTAGGACTGTGATGAGGAAAAACCCCTTCACCCAGAGAGTTGTGAATCTGTGGAATTCTCTGCCGCAGAAGGCAGGGGAGGCTAATTCACTGGATGTTTTCAAGAGAGAGTTAGATCTAGCTCTTCGGCCTAAAGGAATAGAGGGATACGGGGGGGAAAGCAGGAACGGGGTACTGATTTTAGATGCTCAACCATGATCATATTGAATGGTGATGCTGGCTCGAAGGGCCGAATGGCCTACTCCTGTGCCTATTTTTCTACGTTTCTATGGAAGTATATGGACCAAACACGGGCAGGTTGGACTAGTGTAGCTGGAACATGTTGGCTGGTGTGGGTAAGTTGGGCCGAAGAGCCTGTTTCCACACTGTATGACTCTATGACTCTAACTCTATGGAACTCGGAGATGGGAGAGGAGTGTACGAGGCGGCAGGAGCAGAATAACTGGGGTGGTGGGAGATGGTGGGAGAGATGGGGGGGAAGGGAACGTAGGTTTTACTTGAAATTGGAGAATTCAATGTTGTAAACTACCCGTGGAATATGAGGTGCTGTTCTTCCAGTTTGCATATGGCCTCATTCTGGCAATGGAGGAGGCCAAGGACAGAAAGATAGATATGGAATGGGGAGTTCAAACAGTAGGCAACTGGGAACTCTAGTGAGACGTGGCGGACAGAGTGAAGTGTTCGGCAAAATAATCACCTGGTGTATGCTTGGTATCGTCGATGTAAAGGAGGTCACATCAGAAGCACTGAATGCAACAAAGTGGAGGAGGTACACATGACCCACTGAGTTCCTCCAGCACTTTGTGTTTTGCCCAAGATTTCAGTTATTGCAGTTTCTCATGCCTCAATTAAAACTCAAGACTTTGATTAATATTTTTTTTGAGGTGAGCATTTCAATGCATATGGAGCAAAAGTAGGCAAGTGGATCTGAGATGGCTGAGCCACTGTATAGCTGAACAGGCATAAAAAGCCTAACCTTGGTCCCGTCTTCCTTTATTTAGTTTAGTTTAGTTCAGAGATGTAGCGCGAGAACAGGCCCTTTGGCCCACCGAGTCGCACATTAACACAACCCTTTAGACACTTGGGACAATTTTCACATTTATACCAAGGCCAATTAACCAACAAACCTGTACATCTTTGGAGTATGGGAGGAAACCGAAGATCTCAGAGGAAACCTACATAGGACATGAAAAGAACGTACAAACATGCACCCGGTACATTTTCATACAAAGGATGGTGGGTGTATGTAACGAGCTGCCAGAGGAGATGGTTGAGGCAGGGACTATCTCAATATTTATGAAACTGTCAGACAGGTACATGGATTAGACAGGTTTGGAGGGATGTGGGTCAAATGCAGGCAGGTGAGACTAGTGTAGCTGGAACATGTGGCCGGTATGGACAAGTTGGGCCAAAGGGCCTGTTTCCACGCTGTCTGACTCTAAATTATCAGCAGGCTTATTCAGTCAGAGAGTGCACAAAATATATGGATGACAAAAGCAGATTTTCTGATCTTTTACCACGTGCATAAATGTATCAGAAAGACAAGATATGTGTAGGAAGGAACTGCAGATGCTGGTTCACATCGAAGACAGACACAAAGTGCTGGAGTAACTCAGTAGGACAGGCAGCATCTCTGGAAAGAAGGAATGGTTGATGTTTTGGGTCAAGACCCTTTTTCAGACTGTCAGGGAAGAGGGTGACTAGAGATATGGAAAGGTATTGTGTGAAAATGACAGAAGGAAATGTAGAATTCTTCATTGTTAGCTGAGGGAAAGGTGATAACAAGACATATAATCAGTAAAATTAATCAAGGGGTCAGCGAAACTCGTCGTAGAATTAGGGTGAGGGAGGGATGAAGAGAGAGGGAGATCAAGGGTTACAAAGTTAGAGAAATCAATATTCATTCTGCTGGGTTGTAAGTTGCCCAAGCAAAATATGAGGATAAATATGAGTGAAGGAGAGGATAAATGTATACTAAAATTTGACTAGTTTCCCATTCTGAAAAATAATTCCACTGTGTATATTTTAGGAAAATAACCAATGTAGAAAGTGGTGTTTTATGTTTAATATTTCCATAAGATGCAGCTACCATGGTATCATTTGCTTTTAGTAGCCATTCTTATGTTCTGAAACTGATAGTAACATTTGGCAGGTGAGCAATTTTTGTTTTGAAGATGCTGATTATCAGTGTGCAAACCAGGAACATACTTGAAACAAGACACTTCAGCATTAACACATGTAGAATGAAGAGCTTGTTTTTCCATAAAGTTGCTCCATTTTATTTCTGTCTAATGGAAAGCTGAGTTCCATGCCACAGCCAGGAATTTAGCATTATCCAATGCAGTCACTTTATCAGAAAATCATCCACATAACTATAAGAAGGTGACCAGTGGATCCATCAGATCTGTGCCAGCTCCCATTGGAGCAATCCCAATTATCCCATTCTCATTCCCACAATTTATTTAGGAAAATAACTGCAGATGCTGGTACAAATCGAAGGTATCACAAAATGCTTGAGTAACTCAGCGGGTCAGGCAGCATCTCAGGAGAGAAGGAATGGATGATGTTTTGGGTCGAAACCCTTTTTCAGACTGATGCCAGGGGAGGGGGCGGGAACAAAGATAGGATGTGGTTGGAGACAGGAAAACAGTTGGAGAACTGGAAAGGGGGAGGGGAAAGAGAAGGACAGAAGAACTATCTGAAGTTAGGGAAATCAATGTTCATACCGCTTCATACCATAAGCTGCCCAAGTGAAATATGAGGTGCTGTTCCTCCAATTTGTGGTAGGCCTCACTCTGACAATGGAGGAAGCCCATGACAGAAAGGTCAGACTGGGAGTAGGAGGGGGAGTTGAAGTGCTGAGCCACCGGGAGATCAGGTTGGTTAAGGTGGACTGAGCAAAGGTTTTGAATGAAACGATCACTGAGCCTGCGTTTGGTCTCGCCGATGTAGAGAATTTGACATCTGGAACAGTGGATACAATAGATGAGGTTGGAGGAGGTGCAGGTAAACCTCTGCCTCACCTGGAAAGACTGTTTGAGTCCTTGGATGGAGTCGAGGGAGGAGGTAAAGGAACAAGGGAGGTGAGGGGAGGGGGGAGGGGGGACGAGAGGGGGTAGGGGGAGGAGAGGAGAGGGTACTGCATTGCAGGAGAGGTTTGGGCCCAACGGGTCCAATTGGTCTAGTCTGGAACAAAAATGGAAAATGTGAGAAATACCCAGCATATCAGTCACTTCAAGCTAAATGTTATCTTTCTTTCCCTCACCAGAAAGGCTAAAGAAATTCTGAAGAAATGTCTTGACCCAAAACGTCACCTACTCCTTTTGCTCCAGAGATGCTGACTGACCTGCTGAGTTACTCCAGATTTTAGTGTCTATCTTCATGCTAAATAACCTGTTGAGTCAAACTGTGTTAACTTGTTGGCTCAGTACACCCTTTTCTGTTTCAAAGATTGTGTGAACTTGCTGATAGGACTTCCGATGTCTTTATATTTCAGTTTTAAGTAAATACTTTTAGTCTATGCTCTGTGCCCATATAGCTACGGAGATTATAGGAAAAATAAGAGAACATAAATGTTCGTTAACTGATAGATTATTGTAATTTTGGATTTAGTTTTACTAACCTTAGCAATGTGTGGCAAACGCTAAAGTATAACCATATAACCATATAACCATATAACAATTACAGCACGGAAACAGGCCCGTTCGGCCCTACCAGTCCACGCCGACCACTTTCTCTGACCTAGTCTCATCTACCTGCTCTCAGACCATAACCCTCCTATCCATATACCTATCCAATTTTGTCTTAAATAATAAAATCGAGCCTGCCTCCACCACTTCCACCGGAAGCTCATTCCACACAGCCACCACCCTCTGAGTAAAGAAGTTACCCCTCATGTTACCCCTAAACTTTTGTCCCTTAATTCTGAAGTTATGTCCCCTTGTTGGAATCTTCCCCACTCTCAAAGGGAAAAGCCTACCCACGTCAACTCTGTCCGTCCCTCTTAAAATTTTAAAAACCTCTATCAAGTCCCCCTCAACCTTCTACGCTCCAAAGAATAAAGACCCAACCTGCTCAACCTCTCTCTGTAGCTTAAGTGCTGAAACCCAGGCAACATTCTAGTAAATCTCCTCTGTACCCTCTCCATTTTGTCGACATCCTTCCTATAATTTGGCGACCAGAACTGCACACCATACTCCAGATTCGGCCTCACCAATGCCCTGTACAATTTCAACATTACATCCCAACTTCTATATTCGATGCTCTGATTTATAAAGGCAAGCATACCAAACGCCTTCTTCACCACCCTATCCACATGAGATTCCACCTTCAGGGAACAATGCAGTTATTCCCGGATCCCTCTGTTCCACTGCATTCCTCAATTCCCTACCATTTACCCTGTACGTCCTATTTTGATTTGTCCTACCAAAATGCAGCACCTCACACTTATCAGCATTAAACTCCATCTGCCATCTTTCAGCCCACCCTTCCAAAAGGCCCAAGTCTCTCTGTAGACTTTGAAAATCTACTTCATTATTAACTACACCACCTATCTTAGTATCATCTGCATACTTACTAATCCAATTGGCCACACCATCATCCAGATCATTAATGTAAATGACAAACAACAGTGGACCCAACACAGATCCTTGGGGTACTCCACTAAACACTGGCCTCCAACCTGACATACAGTTGTCAACCATTACCCTCTGGTATCTCCCATTCAGCCATTGTTGAATCCATCTTGCAACCTCACTATTAATACCCAACGATTTAACCTTCTTAATCAACCTTCCATGTGGAACCTTGTCAAATGCCTTACTGAAGTCCATATAGACAACATCCACAGCCTTGCCCTTATCAATTTCCCTGGTAACCTCTTCAAAAAATTCAAGAAGATTAGTCAAACATGACCTTCCAGGCACAAATCCATGTTGACTGTTTCTAATCAGGCCTTGTTTATCCATGTGATTATATATATTGTCCCTAAGTATCTTTTCCATTAATTTTCCCACCACAGACGTCAAACTAACAGGTCTATAATTGCTAGGTTTACTTTTAGAACCTTTTTTAAACAAAGGCACAACATGCGCAATGCGCCAATCTTCCGGCACCATCCCCGTTTCTAATGATGTTTGAAATATAGAAACAAAGAACTGCAGATACTTGTTTTTGTACTAAAGATGGACACAAAGTGCTGGAGTAATTCAGCGGCTCAGGCAGCACCTCTGGAGAAAAAAGAACAGGTGACAACTCGGATCGGGACTTTTCTGCAAACAATAAAATATGCTGTTTTCACCTATAAAGGACATTGTCAATGAGCACATCTTCAATGTGAACAATTGAGATGTGGTTGAGAAAACCCTGCTACATTATCTAGTGTTACAGTTGTTTTAAAAATAAACTATCCTTTTATCTTGCATAACTATTCACATGTTTATGAGGACTAGATATAATTAAGCTGGATAGAGTGCAGGGAAGATTTATGAGGATGTTGCCAGGACTTGAGGGGTGAGCCTATAGGGCGAGATTGGGCAGGCTGGGATTATATTCCTTGGAGCGCAGGAGGATGAGTGGTGGTCCCATAGAGGTGTACAAGATCATACAGGGAATAAATAGGATGAATGCACAGTCTTTTACCCAGAGTAGGTGAATCAAGAACCCAAGGACAAGGTTTAAGGTAAGAGGGGAGAAATGTAACAGCAACCTGGGACCACTTTTTCACACAGAGGGAATGAGATGCCATGGAGGTAGTTGAAGACATTTGGGCAGGTACATGGATAGGAAAGGTTTAGGCTTAATGGGCAATATGTAGGCAGTGTGGATGGTATACTGTAGATGGGGTATTTTGGCAGGCATGGGCAAGTTAGGCCAAAGAGCTGTATGACTCTATGACTAATGAGCTCTTATTATATCCGGCTATTTTCTGAAATGCAGATAGCACCAAATAAAATTCAAAGCAAAGCTTTATATCTGTTTCCTTTATAATATTCAGTTGCTTATCGTATGTTGCAGACTATCATGATTTCAATTTTGTTTTAAATAAAGTTTTGCTACCAACCCCATTTCTTGTGAGGCCCATAATGGGGAACACATTTTGGACTGGTGCCAGTAAAATTCCACATAAATTACACCAACCTTAGTTAAACCAGAAAATACAGAACGGCTTTAGCTTTCAAATATGCAGAAATGTCAGGAAGAATCAAATGGACTAAAATAAAAAGTTGAGTTGATTCTTTTCATAATGCATTTAACTACATTCTTCTGAACCTACCAAATGTTCTAGTTTAGAATGGAAACTATTCCAAATAGTTTGCATTTTGATTATAACCGATTATAAATATGGCCAACAACCAGATCCTTTAAATGGGCATTGTTATCTTAATAATGACCAGGAGAAACAACACAGTTATGGCAACAGCTTGTATCTGCCTTATCTCTGCTTCTAGTAGAAAAATAGAGAATAATCTTGTGCAAATTCACTGGGAATGCTATTTCTGAAGAATTCACATAAAGATAGCACATCTTGCTATTGAGGGTGTGCAGCATAGGTTTACTAGGTTAATTCCCGGAACGGCGGGACTTTTATATGTTGAAAGACTGGAGCGACTAGGCTTGTATACACTGGAATTTAGAAGGATGAGAGGGGATCATCGAAACGAATAAGATTATTAAGGGGTTGGACACGTTAGAGGCAGGAAACATGTTCCCAATGTTGGGGGAGTCCAGAACAAGGGGCCACCGTTTAAGAATAAGGGGTAGGCCATTTAGAACGGAGATGAGGAAAAACGTTTTCAGTCGGAGAGTTGTGAATCTGTGGAATTCTCTGCCTCAGAAGGCAGTGGAGGCCAATTCTCTGAATGCATTCATGAGAGAGCTAGATAGAGCTCTTAAGGATAGCGGAGTCAGGGGGTATGGGGAGAAGGCAGGAACGGGGTACTGATTGAGAATGATCAGCCATGATCACATTGAATGTCTAACACTAGTGCTACAGTTTCAGAAAAGCATGATAACCCAAGGCTGCCACCATAATGCATGTTGCAAAGTAACAGTTTAGTTAAATAACTAGACCAACTGGACCCGTTGGGCCCACAACTCATTGGGTTGCCATTGTGATGTGGGGTAAAAATCGCACTTAAAAAAAAAAAAAAAATGGCTTTAAAAAATAAAAAAATTATACTAAATCTCAATGAAAATCGCGATTTTTCTTTAAAATGGTGGTTTTTTTCTGCATTGGTGTAGCAGCCTCCCCTCCCTCACTCCATCCCCTCAACCCCTCTTCTTCCCCACCCACGCTTCCCCTTCCCCTCTCACCCACTCCATCCCCCCTTATCTCCCCCCCCTCCATTCTTAGGGGCTCCGTCGGGTTTCCATTGTGACGTGGAACATGGAGGTATTACTGCGGCTGATGGGCACAGCAAGTGGAAAAGGGATTTATTAAAGTTTAAAATGAGAATAACAAAATATAACTATTTGAACATTAATAGGATTTTTTGATGCAGGAATTTTCAACATCAGCATCATTTCTCCTTTTCACAACAGGAAGGAGTTGGCGAAAATCGCCAAAACAAAAGGTAAGAATGTCGCCAAAAGGCCCATTGTTTTTTGGCATAGATCTCGAAGAGTACTGTCAAAGCTCTCCCTCCTAATCATCGGGCACTCATCCCAAACAATTAGTCTCACACTTCTGATCAAATGAACCATGTTGGAGTTCTTCTCAATGTTGCACATTGTATTATCGGTCACTTCGATGGGTATCTTGAATCGAGAATGTGCAGTTCTTCCACCAGGCATCAATGTAGCTGCTATACCAGAGGATACTACAGCAAAAGCAACATCAACTTGACCTCGAACTTTGGAGAGGATCAAATCGGTGAGAATTGTTTGGCCCATTCCTGCTGGTGATCAATGAAAAACATTGAAGGAACGTTCCTTTCCAAGCAGCTGCACACATGGTCATACACTGCTCTTTGCTCAGCATTCAGCAGAGGCTCCTTCTCTTCAACAAATCACTATTGTTCAGGTCTATTGTACTGCAGTTCACTCAGCAATTCTGGATTGTCACCATCAAGGTTCATCCTTCCATGTCTTGGTAGTGGCACATGAAAGTATCCCAGTGTCTTGTTGTCATTCACAAGCTTGTCTTGAATGTCTTGATCATGATGCCTCTCATCAATCATGATATTTGGATCATCGATTGTTCTCCGTTCTCTTTGAAGGTAATCTTCAGACATTGAATTCTTGAAATGATCCCATAATTGTCGAGAAGAGTTGATCTCGGCAATCGTCAGCAAAACAAACAAATCTCTCATTGCTTTGGGAAGCCTTGTCCGCTCAGCATGAATCGAAGGATACTAGCCCTTTTACATGATGGAGAAGCAGTCTCAAGTAGTAGAGGTCACATCTTGGAGAAATGGTATACTCTCGTCCCAGAACGTTGGCTTCAAAAATACCTGGAAGATCTTCCACTATCTTCCCAGACTTCCTTCTTTGCCATTTCTTATTGTTCCATTTGTAAAATCGGGGTACATCAGCGTGGTACAGTATTCTTGCAAATTGATCTCGAGAACACAATTCCATGAATTCAGTTAAAGTTGTTCTCATGATATCCTCATTTCTCACCAGCCGACCAGCATCGACTCTGATGACGACTTGTTGTTCTTGTGGTAGATGTACCTGGAGTCGAATGACAGCGGGGCGTCTCTCATGAGTTGGAAATCCAAGAATTTTAATCCCACTGCTTCCGACGGACCAATGTATCTGCCAGTAAAGTACTGTGTAATTTTGTCAATCCCTGTTAACTCCAAAAACTGCTTGATCACTCCCTATCAAGGTGTACTTGAACACGTATTTGACCGACTTTACAGAGGAGCATATCTCAACGTTGATGTGACATGTGAACAACTTCAAGAGTTGAGCATTACAGGGCACCACCCATTCAGAAGTAATAGGTTGATCCCGGCGTCCTTCTTGATGTCCCTGAAATCCTCCCATATCCGGAGATCGTCTCCTGGACAGAGGATGTGACTCATCTCCACACCTTGTGCTTTCGATAAACGGCTTTGGGAATCTCTTTCTGCATTTTCCATTCTTCCAACAAGGAGTGGTGAGGTCGTAGTATGGTTCATGAACAGACCTCCCAACATTTGGTTTTACAAATTCATAATTTTGATGCCCAAAATTCAGAATTTTACATCAAATTCATAATATGGCATGTAATGTAACTTTTCAGCAAAAAAAAGTATGCACGCCAAATGCGCATACGCGTTGCGCTACATTCATGTGTGAAAAACGACACTTATTTCCAACAGTCTGTAGTTCTTGAACTACATGTACAATGTCAGACCTTCTTCTTCTTCTTCTTCTTCTTCTTCTTCTTCTTCTTCTTCTTAAGCCCTTGGCTCTTCTAGAAAGCATAGGCCATTGACAAATGTCCTCCACCTCACTTGGTTGTTGGCGGTTCTTTTGAGATCTCCCCAGTTGAGCCCACTCCCAGACATTTCTGCCTGGACACCTCTTCTCCAGCTGTTCCTGGGGTGACCTCTTTTCCTTTTTCCTTGGGGGTTCCATTTCAGGGCTTGCCGGGTGATGTTTGTGGCAGGTTTTCTGAGGGTGTGTTCGATCCAACTCCATTTTCTCTTTCGAATTTGTAAGTCAATGGGATCCTGGCTTGTTCTTTTCCACAGGTCCACATTGCTTACTTTGTCTCTCCTCCAGATGTTTAGTATTCTTCTGAGGCAGGTGTTAATGAATGTTTGCAGCCTGTTTGTTGTGCGTTTTGTTTTCCATGTCTCTGATCCATACAGCATTACCTGTTTCACATTTGAATTAAAGATGCGTATTTTGGTGTTGATTGAGATGTATTTTCAACTCCAGATCTTCCTGAGCATGTTAAACACCACCCTAGCCTTATTGATTCTGCTTTTCATGACTGCATCTGCCCCTCCAGTGGTGTCCACAACACTGCCTAGGTATGTGAATGTTTCTACCTCCTCCAGAGCAGTGCTGTGCATGAGGATAGAATACAGCAATGGGAAAACATGGAGTGGGGAAAATGAATGACAATGTCAGTCCTATCATGAGTATATTCTGGTATTTATAGAAAGGTTATTGAACAGAAATACATTTTACAACAAAGAAAAAATTGTTTTGTTTTGTTTTATCCATTTTGATTTTTCCGTACACATCCCAATTCTCTTGATATTGAATGGAAGAAGAATGATCATAAAATGTATGACTAAGTTATGAAGAAAGAGTTTCATTTAAAACTGCACATACCTAATTTCATTGAAGACATACTTGCTCCAGTGGTCTTCAACAGCAAATTACAACGGCCCAGCGGGCGGCAGGGCGAGGACCGGGGAGCGGTGAGGTGAGGCGAGGACCGGGGAGCGGTGAGGTGGGGAGCGGCGAGGTGAGGCGAGGCCCGGGGAGCGGCTAGGCGAGGCCCGGGGAGCGGCTAGGCGAGGCTCGGCGAGGCAGGGTCCCGGCGAGTGGCGAGGCAAGTCCCGGTGAGCGGTGAGAGGCGAGGCCCGGGCCCGGCGAGCAGCGAGGCAAGTCCCGGCGAGGCGAGTCCCGGCGAGCGGCGAGGTGAGAGGAGGCCCGGCGAGGCGAGGTCCGGCAAGCGGTGAGGCGAGGCCCGGCCGGGTGAGCGACGAGGCTGGGGAGGGGGGTCGGGCACTGCACGAATGCAGGAGGGCTTTGGGCCCAGCGGGTTTGCTTCGTCTAATTATTCTGACCTTCACCTGCTCGGCGGTGGATCTGGGGCTGAGCGGTGAAGGAGACGCCCGTGGCTGAGAGCGGCAGCAGCAGCGGTGATGCTGAGCGGGAACCGAAGGCTCGTTGGCAATGGCAGCGATGGAGACGACCGGGGTTTAGTGCGGCAGCGGCTGCCGTGGTGATGGCTGGGCAGGGGCTCAGTGGCGACGGCAGCGATGGAAACGCCCTGGGTTTAGAGTGGCAGCGGGAGCAGCGGCGGCCATGATGGAGACGCCCCGGGTTTAGAGCGGCAGCAGGAGCAGCGGTGGCAATGATGGAGACACCTCAGGTTTAGAGCGGCAGCAGGAGCAGCGGCGGCCATGATGGAGATGCCCGGGGTTTAGAGCAGCAGCGGGAGCCACAGCGGCCTTGTTGGGGACGTCCGGGGTTTAGAGCGGCAGCGGGAGCAGCGGCGGCCATGATGGAGGTGCCTGGGGTTTAGAGGGCAGCGGGAGCAGCGGCGGCGGTGTGATGGCTCAGCGGACCTGGAGAGCAGAGCGGCGGGCATGATGGAGACGCCCAGGGTTTGGGGTTTAGAGCGGCGCGATGGATCAGCGGGGCTCTGGGGCCTAGCAGTGATGGAGACGCCCATGGTTTGGAGTGGTGATGGCGGGGTGGGGGCTCCAGGGAAGAGCAGCGGTCATGATGGAGACGCCCAGGGTTTGGAGCGGCGGCGGTGACGCTCCCCCCACTTGGGCCGCGGAACCAAACGGGCATCTGGCGGGAAGCGAGAGCTGAACGAAAATGATGACCCTCCCCCAACTGCGCAGTCACCCGGCGGCCATCTCACGTAAGTGTAGGTGCTGGTCTGGTGGCCATCTTATGTGTGGACCGGCCCCAACTGCGCATGCGCTTGTTTTTAAAAACTTTAAAATGGGAATAACTTTAAAAATATAACACCAATTTCAATAAAACTATCATTTTTACCATTAAAGCGATGACGGTGAATAAGAGTTTACTAGACCAAATGGACCCGTTGGGCCCAAACCTGGATTGGTGCAGCACCCTCTCCTCCCCCCTCCTCCCCTCCCTCCCCCCCTCCCTCCCCATCCTGCCCCTTCCCTCCCTCTCCCCTCCCCCTCACATCCTTCCCTTCCCCCACTCCATCCCCCTCAACCCTCCTTATCCTCCCTCCTCCCCCCTCCCTCCACCCCCTCTCTCCCTCCTTAGGAGATAGATTTAAACTTTAAAATGTGAATAACTTTTAAAATATAACCGATTTCAATGAAACTTCTTCCATTAGCACCCAAGGGACCACGGTGAGTAAGGTCGTGCTATCGTGTACCGTTTTGGTTGCAGTTCAGGAACAAATAAACAAACAAATGAGAGTTTTAGTATATAGATGTTTCAGGTCTGAGGTCCTTCATCAGTATATTAGACTATGTGGTGGAATCATATATTCTTTTAAATTAACAGTGTAAATGATAATAATCTGTGCTTTTGCTGATCTTTTCAAATTTGATTTTATTCCGCTTCCACCAATACTCAGTTTTAACTTTGCATGTGTATATGGAGCACAGGAATTGCTAACGAATTGGTTACTGTCGAGCTATTTTATGCTTGGGCTTTGATTCAGAACATTGGCATCTACCCAAACATGATGCAATAATACAGAGGTTGACAGGAAGGAGTAGGGTTTCATGTTGCTCTGCAGACAATGGTTTCCAGCACCAATAAATATCCAGGGGGAGGGGTGATAAGGCTGAAGGGGACAGTAAAACCCCTGATGATTTTCAATGCCCAATCAAGAAAGGGATTGTATACAGTGGCCCAGTTGGTAGGGCTCCTTCCTCAAAGGGCCAGAGACCAGGGTTTGATCATGATCTCAGGTGCTGTCTGTATGGAGTTTGCACGTTCTCCCTGTGACTGTGTAGATTTCCTCCAGGTGCTCCAGTTTCCTCCCATACCTAAACACATGCAGGTTTGTAGGTTAATTGGTGTCTGTAAATTGCTCCTAGTTTGATGGAAGTAGATGTGAAAGTGGGATACCATGGAACTAGTGTGAATGGGTGATCAATGGACTGCCTGGGCTCGGAGGGCCAGAGGGCCTTTTTCCATGCTGTATCTATAAACTAACATTTCGACCTTGCCTCCATCTACCATCAGTTCCCATAATTATTCAGCACTCAAAGGGTTACATGCCCGTAATTAAACTCTAAGCATGGATTACATAACGATGCTGACATTTACTACAAAGCCTTCTTTTGCCAATAATGAACATGGAATATAGAACTGTACACCACAGGAATAGGCCCTTCGGCCCAGAATATAAAAGACGATTATGATGACAAGACCAACTCTTGCCTGCCCGCACGTAATCCATATCCCTCCATTCCCTGCATATCCATGCCTATCCAAAATCCTCTTAAACACCACTATCATATCTGCCTCTACCACCAACCCTGGCAGTGTGTTCTAGGTAATCACCATCATCTGTGTAAAAACAAAACGTGACCTGCACATTTTGTTTAATCTTTAGCCCTAACACGTTAAAGCTATGCCTTTAAGTATTTGTAATTTCCACATGGTTCTGACTGTCTCCACTATGTATGCCTCTGATAACTTTATATACTGTTAGCAGGTCCCCCCTCAACCTATGGCGTTCAGAGAAAACAATCCAGGTCTGTCCAATCTCTCCTTGTGACTATTGCCCTTTAATCCAGGCATCATTCTGGTAAACCTCCACTGCATTCTCCGAGGTCTCCACATCCTTCTTGTATTAGGGTGACCAGAACCGCACGCAATACTCCAAATGAGATCCTGAACCTGAGGGGAAAATCCTCAGCCAAAGGAGGATTTGGGCTGAGGAAGCCAGCTGTGAAAGGATAGAAAAGTATACCTATTTTAACCCTCTGTTCACCCAATTCTGGAAGGTGTCATACAAATTCTAAGTACACTTCTATCCATTTGCTTTGTCTGCTATTTTACCAGAGGCTTTAATCTGACTCTTTCCAAAGCTTTTTTGTCCATATGTGTTACTCATCTAAAAGCTAATATTTATACATCACATTTTCTTAGTTAGAATTTCTTGAGAAAGCAGGTGTTGGAAAGTCGGCCAGTTTTTGTAGACAGCGGGAATATTGGAACAATGTGGGTCGGGTTTCCCCCCCATTTTATTTCAATCTGGGGCGACAGTTCAATTTTATTTGATTACTTGTAAAAGGTACACAGCAATCCTCATTATTTTTAAATTGCAATTTCTGCTTTAATTTTCCCATTTGTCTTGTATGAGTCTTCATAATCCACAAAAATTGCTCCATTACTGTGTCCCTTCAGGAATTCTTGTTCATTTATTGTGCTGATTGATTTACTTCCTCATACAATTACAGTTTGGGGATAATGTTCATTGTTGCAGTCTTCTGTAGCATGATAGAGTGCCACACCATCTTAATAATAAGCACAGACAATTCTTGTTCTGTAAAATCACTGTCTAGGTGGAAACATTGAAAATCACTCTTAGTGAATTGACTCATTGAGCCTTCGGAACTGGAATAAACTGAAATTTATAATCTGCCATAATCTGTTACTCCACATAAATTTCTCAGTTCCATGAATGATAAATGCTTCACAAAAATTCAGCCAAACCTTTCAGTGGGATCAGACATAATTTGTGGACATAATTTTAAACAGATTATAATGTAAAAGGCAGTCTTATAGTCTTGGCCACAAATTAAACACCCTCCTGAGTTTTGCTTCCATTGAGTATGAACATTAACTGCTCCAGATCCCAAGAAATCAGCAGGAGTGAAAGGAACCTCCCAACAGTAGGTAAATGTTTTAACTCGCTGAGCTTGAGGTGGGATTCTACCGCAAGAGTAATGACACCTTTGAAATGCTGTGACTTAACGTTCTAATTTTAGGATCTTTTGACAGCATTGCTATATTTTACCTTAATGCTATTACAAAATATTTTACAGCTGACAGTATATTACAGTAATCCCTGAGGTGAAAAGGCAAGAAACATTGGCAGCAAAATGAAGAAAATCCCTCATGTCACCCCTTGGAACAGCTTTGCATTGTTATTCAATGAAATCTATTCTGCCTAAATTTAGCGAGTGCCACAGATCAATATTCCCCACATCAAAATCAATGGAATGCACGATGCCATAAATTTATTTTTAAGATTTACTGATAAAATTAATGAAATCCCAAATTGCAGTAACTTGTGAATTTTCTGAAAATCCATTAGGTAATCAATCCTTTTTTTCTTTCCTTTATATTTTTTGCAAAATAATATAGAAAAGTAATGCAATTTGCTAAGACTTATGGAACTGTATGCCTCTATACTGTGCTGAGAGTGCTTTATAAAGGCTTCAATGTATACTGTGGCCTTGCATGTTATTAATGTGTAAAATGTAACTTTGGGTTGCTACAGCAACAGAGAATCACCTGCTTCAGGCAAAGAATGTCTGGCTCCCTTCAATCCTTTGAGAGCACATTCTGAATCTGTAGTATTGAATTGCCACAATGATGTATATCTTCAGAGTAAACATTTCTGACTGTCTACAAAACTGTCCAACTCGATCTAACCACAGTTCTTACTTTATATTTATTTTGTTTCATTCTACTGATCTCTTGTAGTCTAATTTAATTACTTTGGCATGCCAATATTTTACCTAAATATGATTTGGCCCTGTGATTATTTTATCCGATTCTTCTGTTTATCAGAGGTACACCCATGCTCATCTAATGCACCATATAATCATCGCTCTCATCCACTTTGTTAACTCGGTTCTTATGTTTATGCAGGCAATTTGTACAGAGTCACAGTAAGTTCTGGCTGCTCCATTCTATTCCAAGCACCAATTTAGCAGAAGTGGGGAGGTCTTAATTACTGTTCAACAACTTCTCTGGCACTGAAAATTAACTTATTCAAATGTACAATCTCATTCTTCCAGCACTTGATTATTGTCAAAAGATTTTTAAAATTATTTTTTGGTTCTTTTATCTCTCTCTCTTTCTGCCTTATTCTAAACTATCTTTTCCTCCTTTATTTCAATTATTGTACCACTTTTACAATGGCAGTTCAGTTTCTTCAGTCTGATTAACTTAGGATGGCAACAATTACTTGTCCTAGTCAGACAGGTTCCAGGGGCCGAAGATAGACATAAAAAGCTGGAGTAACTCAGCGGGTCATGCAGCATCTATGGAGAAAAGGAATATGTGACGTTTCTGGTTGAGACCCTTCTTCAGACTGAGAGTCACCGGAAAGGGAAACGAGATATAGACGATGATATAGAGAGATATCGAACAAATGAATGAAAGATATGCAAAACAGTAACGCTAATGAAGGAAACGATCCATTGTTGGGTGTGGGCCAGGTGTGAACAAGTTATATAGACCATGAAACGTCCCCGGACGAGAGTGAAACTAATACAATGACTAGGGCGGGGGAGGGACAGAGAGAGAGGGGATGCAAGGGTTACTTGAAGTTAGAGAAATCAATATTCATACCTCTGGGGTGTAAAACTGCCCAAGCGAAATATGAGGTGCAGTTCCTGCAATTTGTGTTTGGCCTCAATGTGACAATGGAAGAGGCTCGGGACGAAAAGGTCAGTGTGGGAATGGGAAGGGGAGTTAAAGTGTTCAACAACCGGAAGATCATGTAGGGCCAGTCGTTCTGAGTGAGGCAGCAGTTTCAGTGACTGCACCCTGCAGTGTGGAATGCAAGGCCTGGTCATTCATTTTTCACAACAGATAAAATGGAGCTACCATCTTGTGCCGCTGATTGACCGTGGTTTTTGATTTCTTTCCTAGGTATCAGATACACACAGGACTTCAGCACTCTATCATACGGGCTGGCCAACCTAACTGTATTCCCCTAACTAATGTAACACTACCTCAAAAACTTCAGGAAGCTGGCTATTCAACGCACATGATTGGAAAATGGCATCTCGGATTTTATAAAAAAGAGTGTCTGCCGACACGTAAAGGATTTGATACATTTTTTGGGTCACTTACAGGCAGTGGTGATTATTACACCCATGAAATCTGCGACGGACCAAAAACCTGTGGTTACGACTTGCATAAGGATGAAAATGTGGCTTGGGAATACAGGGCTCATTCTTACTCTACTTTCCTGTATACGCAAAAAGCAGTGGACATTTTGGAATCTCACGACCAGAGGGAACCACTGTTTCTGTACATCGCTTTCCAAGCTGTTCACACACCCCTGCAAGTACCACACCAGTACCTAGGCCGCTACATGTCCATTGACAATATAGGTCGGCGGAGATATGCTGCTATGGTGACGTGTTTGGATGAAGCGGTAAATAACCTTACAAAGGCATTGAAAACATATGGCTACTATGACAACAGCGTGATTATTTACTCCTCAGACAATGGAGGGCAACCCTTGGCAGGGGGAAGCAACTGGCCGCTCCGTGGACGCAAGGGAACCTACTGGGAAGGAGGAATTCGTGGCGTTGGCTTTGTGCACAGTCCACTAATTAAAAACAAAGGGAGTGTCAGTCGGGGACTGATGCACATCACAGACTGGTACCCTACCCTGGTAACCCTGGCAGAAGGAGAACTGGAGGAGAATTTGGATCTCGATGGATATGATGTTTGGGAGACAATAAGCGAAGGTAAACCTTCTCCACGGACTGACATCCTCCATAACATCGATCCCCTTTACACTCGTGTTAAAACCAGATCACCTCGTGATGGATTTGGAATTTGGGACACAGCAATTCAAGCAGCAATCCGAGTTAAAGATTGGAAATTATTGACAGGCAATCCGGGTTTCAGTGACTGGATCCCACCCCAAACCTTCCCAAATTTTGCTGGGAAGTGGTGGAACCTGGAAAGAATACTATGGCCGAAAGGAAAATCAGTGTGGCTCTTTAACATAACCGCCGATCCATATGAAAGAGTTGATCTTTCTCAACAGTACCCTGAAGTCGTCAAGAGGTTACTTTTGAGACTTGTTCAGTACAACAAGACTGCAGTCCCTGTTAAATACCCACCTAAAGATCCTCGGAGCAACCCAACGTTCAATGGTGGCGCTTGGGTCCCGTGGGAGAATGGGGACGGGGAGGAGAATAATATAATTAATAGCATATCAGACAAAAGTCCCTGTAATGTCTGTAACACAAAACTCCGCTTCAAAAAACCTGTTTGGGGTTAGTATTCACTTTAAAAAATTTAATTTATAAAAATGGTGAATGTTTAGCAAATGCCACGATAGCAGATTACACTTTAAAATGGCGCTGAATTTAGTAATTTGTGACTTCTAAACAATAAATTAATGCATATTCTGAGAGGGTGTATGTCCATTGTAACACCAACAATGGAAGATTAATGACGACTGGTCAGGGACGGAGGAGGGAATCCTTCAGCATGACTCACAGCAGAAGAAAACACCACGTGAAATAGCTTGTTAAAGAATGTGCCTATTAAGGCTGCAAATGTATGTTTATTTTTAAAGAATGTGTAGTTACATTTCAGAAGAAAAATCAGGGTGTCCCTTTCTTCTCAGGGGTGCTTGAAAGTATATTTTTGTTAGCACTTGGTTCAAGTTTAGGAGCAGACATTCCCAACAAAAACAGTTGTTCAAGATTTCTCATAGCATTCCAACAGCAAATGAAATTATTATAATACCTTCAGTCAATAAATAAAATTCAGTAAATAATCTACTTTTCTCTGGTTCTGAATGTTTCCAGATGGAATGGTTTTAAGCTGGTGGGGTACAGATCGAAATCCCTTGGTAGGAATGTGAGACCCTGCAGCCTGTAATGGCCAGGCCTCATCACAATAATCTCAGCCAAATACGTGGCCATTTCTCGTCAAGACCAATGGCTGGGCAATGTCGTAAGACAAAACCCAGGCGAAACCAGGAACTCATCCAACTCTGCATAAGGTTGATAGTACCAACTTACACCTGCAGAAACAAGGAGCTGCAGTTGCTGATTTACAAAAGTGCCCTATGAGACTCAGTGGGTCAGGCAGCATCTCTGGTGAACATAGATAGGTGACATTTCGGGTCGTGACCCTTCGTCAGACTGAATGGAGGGTGGGGGGGGAGGGGGAAGAAGGCTGGAGGAGAGGAGGGCCACAACCAAGCCTATAGGTAATAGAGGTAGAAGTAATAGATGGAGGAAAGAACTGCAGTGGGTGGATTACACTGAAGATAGACACAAAAGGCTGGAGTAACTCAGCGGGACAAGCAGCATCTCTGGAGAAAAGGAATAGGTGACGTTTCAGGTCGAGACACGTCTTCAGACCAGATAGGTGGATGCAGGTGAGTGGGGTTTGTTGATATGCAGATGATTGGATGAAGGCCAGATGAAAAGACAGGTGTGTCTCACATCTAACTGCCTGACCCGCTGAGTTACTCCAGCATTTTGTGTCTTCCAATTTATACCTGTATGCCGTGCATTGATAGAGCCTCATGACTGTGGTGGCTCTAGCCCAAACTTTACTTCAAAGATAGACACAAATGCTGGAATAATTCAGCAGGGCAGGCAGAAGAAGGGTCTCGACCAAAAGCGTCACCCATTCCATCTCGCCAGAGACGCTGCCTGACCTTCTGAGTTACTCCAGCATTTCGTGTCTATCTTTGGTGGAAACCAGCATCTGCAGTTCCTTCCTACAAAAGTTACTTCAACTCTGCTTCTCTACTTTTCACCAAGAAATAACTATTAAAATTATTTTACCAGACCTTAGTGACACTTTAATTAATTCATTAATTAATAAGTACTTTATTCTTCCCACAACGGGGAAATTTGCAGGGTTACAGCAGCAAAGTGGATAGCAAAAATAAATAAGCATTCATTAAAAAATGTTAAAAGTGCTAATTATCTTTATTTACTGGTCTACTGGGAGCAGTGCTGATTGTGCAGTCTGACGGCAGCAGGAAAGAAGGACCTTCGATATCTCTCCTTCACCCACTTGGGGTGAAGAAGTCTGTCACTGAAGGAGCTGCTCAGTGCAGTGACAGTGTCCTGCATGGGGTGGGAGTCATTGTCCAGCAGTGATGATAGTTTTGCCATCATCCTCCTCTCTCCCACCACCTGCACTGAGTCGAGGGGGCATCCCAGGACAGAGCTGGCCTTCTTGATCAGTTTATCATGTCTCTTCCTGTCAGCAGTTGAGATGCTGCTGCTCCAGTAGACCACTCCATAGAAAATGGCTGATGCTATCACAGTGTCGAAGAAGGTCCTCAGGAGTGCCCCCTGCACTCCAAAGGACCCGAGTCTCCTCAGCAGGTACAGTCTGCTCTGGTCTTTCTTATAAAGTGCATTAATGTTATCAGTCCAGTCCTGTTTATTGGTCAGGTAAACACCCAGGTACTTATAAGAGTCCACTCCCTCAATGTCCATTCCCTGGATGTTCACCGGTGTCGAGGGGGCGTGGCTGCCCCTGCGGAAATCCACCACCATCTCCCTGGTTTTCCCCGCGTTGATCTGGAGGCGGTTCCGCTGGCACCAGTCCACAAAGTCCTGGGTCAGTTCTCTGTACTCCCTGTCATCGTCATCTGTGATGAGGCCGACGATGGCAGAGTCGGCAGAGAACTTTTGCAGATAGCAGTTGGCTGAGCTGTGCATGAGGTCCGCAGTGTACAGGGTGAACAGGAAAGGAGCCAAAACCGTTCCCTGCGGAGCCCCTGTGCTGCAGACCACCATGTCAAAAACACAATTCCTTGTCCTCACATACTGTGGGCAGTTGGTCAGGTAGTCCAGAATCCAGGATGTGAGGTGATGATCCACTCCTGTGTGCTCCTGCTTGTCCCTCAGAAACACAGGCTGGATGGTGTTGAACGCACTAGAGAAATCAAAGAACATGATTCTCACAGTGCTACCAGGCTTCTCCAGGTGTGAGAGATCTCTGTGCAGGAGGTAGATGACAGCGTCGTCCACCCCGATGCCAGGCTGGTAGGCAAACTGCAGCGGGTCCATCGATGGTCTCACCTGGGGGCGGAGATGGACAAGGACCAGCCGCTCCAGTGTCTTCATCAGGTTGCAGCACCCGATGTCACAGCTCAGTAGTGGATTAAAATTCTATTCATGGACCACACATTGCATTTGTTAAAGAGGATCCTTTAGGTTCTGTGGCTGCCAAGGCAAATAATATTTGAATCGAGGGGATGTGGAGTAATTCTTTTTTTAGCTATTTCCCATTTCATTCCTGCCAATTAGAGAATATAAAACAAAATCCTCTAATTTCTCCACACCTGTCTTTCACTAATGGTAATGGAATCTACAACATTTCATTATTTAATTGGCAGACATTATTTCCTCTTTCTCCCTTGTTCATAAAAATAAATGCTATTTATTCTTGAACAGACACTTTTCAATCATTAAATCCCAAGGAGATTGGAACTCGTTGAAGAACATGCCTCCTACATAGATAGCATTTGGATTTTGCACTTAAATCAATAGACAATAGGTGCAGGAGTAGGCATTTGGCCCTTCGAGCCAGCACCGCCATTCAATGTGATCATGTCTGATCATTCTCAATCAGTACCCCGTTCCTGCCTTCTCCCCATACTCCCTGACTCCGCTATTCTTAAGAACTTTATCTAGCTCTCTCTTGAATGCATTCAGAGAATTGGCCATCACTGCCTTCTGAGGGAGAGAATTCCACAGATTCACAACTCTCTGACTGAAAAAGTTTTTCCTCATCTACGTTCTAAATGGCCTACCCCTTATTCTTAAACTGTGACCCCTGGTTCTGGACTCCCCCAACATTGGGAACATGTTTCCTGCCTCTAACGTGTCCAACCCCTTAATAATCTTATATGTTTTGATAAGATCCCCTCTCATCCTTCTAAATTCCAGTGTATACAAGCCTAGTCGCTCCAGTCTTTCAACATATGACAGTCCCACCATTCCGGGAATTAGCCTAGTAAACCTACCCTCAATAGCATGAATATCCTTCCTCAAATTTGGAGACCAAAACTGCACACAGTACTCCAGGTGCGGTCTCACTAGGGCCCTGTACAACTGCAGAAGGACCTCTTTGCTCCTATACTCAACTCCTCGTGTTATGAAGGCCAACATTCCATTGGCTTTCTTCACTGCCTGCTGTACCTGCATGCTTCCTTTCAGTGACTGATGCACTTGGACACCTATAGTCAATCAATAGAACCTACTATTAAAATCCATCTTGTTCTATGTCCATATGTAATATCATTTCATTCCCTTTTCTGTTTTCGCTTTAGAGATACATACATGCAGTGTAATTGCAATTCTGAAATAAAAATTATAATCCCTTGTGGGTCTTTAGCTCAGTGACATGTTGGAATGAAATCATCATGAAATGTCTGTGATTTCTTTTTTATTTAATAATTATAACCAGCCCAGCATCATTACAGTTTTTGGATCCTTTTTGCACAATGATACGTCCCAAAAAAATTCCTGTGTGAAAAAATTCTTGTCATGGAACAGTGAACATCTGCAACATTTTTACATGAAGAAATGCTGATGGGGAAAACTAAATCTTTGTTCAGCATTTTCATTCCTAATACATTCTTCAATCTTATGAAGAACTATTGAGAATGGTCCATGTTTTCCTGAAAATAATGATTCGGATGAATGTGAATGGTAGTGTTGCCTAAAACAGCCCACTGGGATGTACATCAAAAGGTCTGGAGAAATTAGTGTGAGGAAATTAACTCATAACATATAAATTGTGAAAAAGCAATGTTCTTACATTTATGAACAGATTGGTTCAATAGCGAATAGTAAGTAGTTAACTAATAAACACTATGGACATCCAAGGAACTGCAGGTGCTTGTCTACAAAAAAATGACTCAAAGTGCTGGAATAACTCAGTGGATCAGGCAGTATCTGTGGGGAACATGGATATGTGACGCTTTGGGTCATGACCCTTTTTCAGACTTCGTCAGAGTGTTATACTATGGACAATTTGTCTGTATTTTCCCACACCAGTGTGTTGTACAGCTTGTTTAAACTGCTGCCAGTTCTATCTTTTTATAGTAAACTGGAACCCATCACAGCAAACCTCACATCCTTTTTAAGTGATTTTTAAGTTTACTTGTAGTTATCGCAACGCATGTGTGCCACTTTGTTTGGCACTGTTATAACCATTGGAAGTGAATGGTCATGATCGATGGATTGATGAATATATTCTGGACCATGCTGGTTCTTTCACTTTTTTCCCAGTGCGATCTTTTCCTGGTCCCTGATTCCCAAAATAACAGAGGCCTAATGCAATGCAGTGAAGTGCACAGCTTAGCATAACCAGTCAACTAACTCAACAGAAAATCTTTGATGCCCAGTGAGGTCCCGTCCCCAAGGCTCAACAGCTATCAAATCCATTAACAGGTAATATAGTGTTCAACAAATGTGGCTATTCAAATTTTAAAAAGACCTCAAAACACAAACATACATGCACACATGCATGCGCACAATTTTAAATAATAAATCTAATTTAATCATGTCATTTAGAATGTTCTGCTTATCTTTCTCGTGGACACTGATTTCTGACATTAATCTTCATGGGACTCTGTAACCTGCATTGGGTTGTCCTGCCACAGGTCAGTGGGCAGATTTCTCACTCTAAGATGTGGAAGTCTGAGTGAATGGCTGTACTTCAGCCCAGACTCACGATGACTCAAGTAGAGGCTCGCTTACCTGTCAAGTCTCAATGGAAGATCATTCCTGACAATTTGGAATGCAAGATTCCTTGAACCAGTGTAACCTAACGCCAACATCTAACAATGAGTTGAAGACCTCAAAGCATCCTCATCCCATCAGATGCTACATCAAAGATTTCATTCAGAATTTCACATCTTTGACAATGCCCTGACCACCTGAGTCAAAGGGAGGACTTCCAAACTGAAGTCTGGTTTGTTCTCAACATTGTTACATTGTTAACAGTTAAAATACAGAGTATCATTTAATCAATCCTCCGTCACACTGGATGAAGACGTCATATTGGCAGTCAGCCAAGAATAATAATGGCACATCAATTGTTCATACTCTGACAAAATAATACTTCATAGAATCACAGGAGACATATAAATTTAGAGCTCGGAAGCGGTCGTTCAACTGATTATGTCCATGCCAACCAAAAATGGACTTTGCTTCAACCCATTTCTTGTGCAAGCAGGGCATGACTCATGTCATACAAATGCTTTCTAAACATGGTAAAGAATTCTGCTTCCACTGCTTCTCCAAGCAGTGCCATTCAGACTGTAATAGAAGTGTGCAACAAAGAAACTGCCACATTGGCCCATTTCATCCATGTTGACATGGTGCTCATCTGCCATAATTCCACTTGTCCATAACAGACCTTTCTATCCAAACTGTATTATTACAAAATGCTGTAATTATATCTTCCTCTACCCCCTTCCAGATATTCAACACTTATTGTGTGGAAAAACTTCCCCTCAGATTGCCTGTAAATCTCTTCCCTCTTTCCTAAATCCCATGCCTTCAAGCTTTTTCCGATGGGAAGGAGTCCTCACCTCCCGGAGAAGACCCCTCTACTGCCTCCAAAATTTCCCTTCTTTATGAAATCCCCCCATCGGCCTTATACCCTCTCTGGGTCTTTTTATTTGTCAAAAGCTTTTAATAAAGTGATGTAAACCACGTGAAACACTATGCCTTCAACAATCTTCTTAGTTGCCTCCTCAATATTCTCAAAATACTTCCATCTAATATTGTTTATTGGAATACACTAAGCATATGGTTGATTAGCCATAGTACAGTGCAGATATCATTAGTTTAAACCATAAGGAAACAGTTAAAAAAGATAGTCTTATTTTTGTTAAAAGGTAAAATAATGTTTTAATATTAAAATAATAGCACAGGCTGTTCAGCAAAGGTTAAAGATTGACATTTCAGTTATTGAACTACTTTAATCCATTGGTATAATTTCAGGAATTTCATACATATGTCTAATAAAGGAGAGGGTTAAGGCTGGAACTTCAGCTTCATGAATGTACAACCGTCACAGTGATCATTCATTTTATATTAGTTTTGCCATTGACACTAATGACACTGATGGCAAAGTTAACATCGCTGCTGGACAACGACTCCCACCCCATGCAGGACACTGTCACTGCACTGAGTAGCTCCTTCAGTGACAGACTCCTTCACCCCAAGTGTGTGAAGGAGGTCCTTCCTTCCCGCTGCCGTGAGACTGCACAACCAGCACTGCTCCCAGCAGACGAGTCAACAGTAACAGTTAAGGAATACACAGTAAATGATGACAATTTATCCTTGTCTTTACTTTTATTTATAATGAATGATCTCTTGCTATCCACTTTGCTGCTGTAACACTGTAAATTTCCCCGGTGTGGGACAAATAAAGGAATATATTATTATTATTATTATTATTATTATTATTATTATTATTATTATTATTATTATTATTATTATTATTATTATTATTATTAATAATATTATTATTATTATCATTATTATTATTATTATTATTACCTTTTCCTTCTTTGTCAAAATATGTTATTTCATGCACAATATCCCCTGGGAATGAGGGGGAAATGATTATGATACCAAGGAGTGAGGAAAGTAGAAGTGGGTGAGCTCTGGGCTTCCTGTTTGGTTCATATTATTTGAATATGAAATATGGAATACCAGATTGAGATTGAGATTCACAAATGAAATCAAATCGCGGTAACAGCTTGCAATCTGCACAAGATTTTTCACAGGGAGAAATAAAACATCTTAAACTTCTTAGTATTAAGAACATCTCAGGCACATCATGGAAATCTTAGAGAAACATATAAAATTCTTAAGGGATTGAACAGGCTAGATGCAGGAATAATGTTCCCGATGTTGGGGGTGTCCAGAACCAGGGGTCACAGTTTAAGATTAAGGGGTCGGCCATTATGACTGAGATGTGGAATAAACTTTTTCACCCATAGAGTTATGAATCTGTGGAATTCTCTGCCACAGAAGGCGGTGGAGGCCAATTCACTAGATGTATTCAAGAGAGAGTTAGATATAGCTCTTAGGGCTAACGGAATCAAGGGATATGGGGAGAAAGCAGGAACGGGGTACTGATTTTGGATGAACAGCCATGATCATATTGAATGGCGGTGCTGCCTCAAAGGGCCGAATGGCCTACTCCTGCACCTATTTTCTATGTTTCTATTTTCTATGAAATGCAAGAAAGACCATCAAAGTTTAAGAAATGTCTGAAAAACCACGGCAAACATTTTTAAAGGTGGGAGGAAAGGTTCCTGAAGGGCACATCGGAAAGAATGATGAGTGAGACTGAAGATCTTACCAGGAACAGAGGAGAACAGGCAAGAGGGAAGGTAGATCCTGTGTTTGAAATATATGATTATAGATTTGGTTACAGCTACAATGACGGAGTGGAGAAAGTCAGTTTGGGGATTAACAAAGGGAGGCTGATGATTTTCAGGAACTGCAACTTATTGAGATCAGCAAAAAATTAGGAACAAATAAATGAAGTTTCAGTGTCAACGACACTTGGAATTCCAACGGGTACCTTTACATGGAAGATATTTAAGATAGCATCCTACAACATTAGTAAGATATATATTCCAAAGAGGAGAAAACCACAACATAACAGCAATGCAAATGAATTGAGAATTTGCAACAAAGCTGTTTTCACATTTTAAACCAATTTTCAACACTGTTAAATAAATGCAAAATAAATGCAACTAAGGAGCCAATGTTGCCATCAGCGAATAAACAGCTATCTTTGTTGTTATTCTGCAGTAGTCTTCTGAAATTTATTTTGCTTGATGTGATGATTTTTTGTCAATATATCTTTCTCACTACAGTCTTCCAAGCCACAGTATTGGCAAAGTCACTGTAAGAATGAAGGTATTTAACAACTTACAAATAATGCATTTGGTCATTAATACAAAGTGAAAATATAGCATCAAATTACAAAATGCATAAAAATAATTTTTCTAATCACGGAACAGTCAGAGAACGTTGCAGATTGGAAATAGTAGAGGACATGAAGTCACCTCTGTTGAATTGGAGGTGGTATCAAGCAGCATCGTAAGGCTGGGCTTCTATTCACTGACACCATTTGAAATTAAAGTCTTAAAGGGCTCAAAAAGTAGAAGTGGTAAAGATGTTTTCATTGACTAAGCTGTACTGAAACATGAGTTCCAGATCCAGAACAAAGCAAAGACCTTGTCGGACAGCAATGAGAAGAAATTTCTTCACTCACCGATGTAATGATGCAGCTTTAGAAGTCATGATCCAGCTTTGTAGGACTTTGGTTAGGCCACAATTGAAGTATTGTGTGCAGTTCTTGCCACCCCATTACAGGAAGTTTACTTTGGTTAGGGTGCAGAGGAGATTTACCAGAATGATGCCTGGACTATGGGGTATCAGCTATAGGGAGAGGTTGGACAGACTTAAGGGCCTGTCCCACTTAGGCGATTTTTTTGGTGACTGCCGGCGACTGTCAAAGTCGTAGCAGATCGCCAAACTTTTCTTTTACCCGATGACAATGACCACGACAATGCCGAGTCAGGTCGAGATTACAGTGTCTTCTGAAACGTCACGAAAATTCCCACGCTGTTAATGCTTCTCCGGCGTCCTGGTTTTCGCTGAAATCACTGACAAGTCAGTAAGTACTTGAGAGTTTTGAACTATGACACCTTGTATGGGTTACTTAAAAACCAAGCTTCCCTGTAACAAGGAATAAACTGGATTTACTTCCAATTTACTAATAGCTGTATTAAAAAAAAATGTTAAGTGGTTAAGTGGATTTTTGTGAAAAGTGTGTGGGCATTCTTTGAAAATGTAAGGGAGATGTATATCTGGTTTCTGGGTTGCATATCTGGGTTCGGAGCCCACTTTAAATGTAATGGCTGAGGCCAAAAACATCGCGTAAATTCCCACGCTGTCAATGCTTCTCCGGCGTCCTAATTTTCGCTGAAATCACTGACAAGTCGGTAAGTACTTGAGAGTTTTGAACTATAACACCTTGTATGGGTTACTTAAAAACCAAGCTTCCCTGTAACAAGGAATAAACTGGATTTACTTCCAGTTTATTAATAGCGGTATTAAAAAAATTAATTAAAAAAGTGGTTCAGTGGATTTTTGTGAAAAGTGTGTGGGCATTCTTTGAAAATGTAAGGGAGATGCATATCTGGTTTCTGGGTTGCATATCTGGGTTTGGAGCCCACTTTAAATGTAATGGCTGAGGCCAAAAACATTGCGTAAATTCCCATGCTTACCTGACTGTCAAACTGTCACCTCCAATCTACCTGTCAAATGTCCTGACGGTAAATAAATTCGTTAAACACAAGCATTTTATGGTATTTTGAAATAACTTTACTTATTTTAATATTATGTGCTTCTAAATGCATCTTAAGAGAACCTATCACACCTGGGGACAGCATGCGACAGCGACCGCAATAAGCTACGATACCTGGCAACAAGCCAGCTGTCGCCGAGAAATTGCAAACTTTTTGATTTCTTAGCAACGCGCCGAGATCAACTACGATCCACTACGATCTTTGGAAGACTCCTCACGATCATGCCCACGACACCCCGGCAAACTGTCGGCGACAGCCTAGTCGCCGGCAGTCGCCTTAAAATTACCTAAGTGGGACAGGCCCTTTAGATTGTTTTCTCTGGAACACCATAGGTTGCTGGGAAACCTGATAGAAGTATTTGAAATTACGGAAGGCATAGATAGGGTAGACAGTCAGAATTCTTTTCCCAGGATGGAAAATTGAAATACTAGAGGGCATAGCTTTATGATGAGAGAGGGAAAGTTTTGAAAGTTGTGAGGGGCAAGTTTTTTGCACAGAGGGTGGGGAGTACCTGGAATGTGCTGTTCGGAATGTTGGTTGAAGCAGATACATTAGTGGCATTTAAATGACTTTTGGATAGGTATATGGATAAGTAAGGAATGGATGGATTCAGGTCATGTGCTGGTAGATAAGTGATGGTCTTGACATCATATTCGGCACAGACATTGTGGGCCGAAGGGCGTGTTCTTGTGCTGTACTATTCTATGATCTACTGTATTTTCCAAAAGGTGGTGAGTTTTTGAAATTCTCTACCCCATTGGACCTTGCAGGCTCAGACATTACTTGCATTTGATAAAGAAATTGATATCTTTCTGTGCAGTTGAGGAACTAAGGAATATGATTTAGTGCAGGAAATTGATATATGAGTAATGATCATGTTGAATCTCAGTGTTGGTTTGAGGGATCGCATGATTTACTCCTTCTCCTATTCCAAGGAAAAGGGAAAAGGTTGCAGCAAAAATGCAGAACAGTATTCTTGATGTTTTTCCCTTTCAATTAAGTAAGTTTAATCTTCAGACTGTGAGAAATTTTGTGTGGAGTAGGGTTAGATTACACATTGCTTTTAATGTTGCGTTGACATAAAACTAAATAAATTTCATGACACAAATACTTATGGGCTCACAGCTAAAATGTTTTGGTGCACAATCAACCCAGCAATGTCGTTAATTGATAAATTTAGGAACAATTGCTCTTGTGTTTTCATCCAATAGCCAGCAACCATGAGTGGTTGCTAGGTGGGGGAAAAAAACAATAGCAGGATGGCTTTCTATGCAGCCTCTGGCAATCAGAGAAGAGATGGGGGCCATGGCCATGGGGAAGGTAGCGGGAAGAGACTCAGGCTGGAGGAGGGAGATTTCTGGGTGCACTAGGCACAAAGGGTTGTGGGAATTAGGTTATTATAAGATCAGAAGATCAAAAGTGATGGGAGCAGAATGAGGCCATTTGTTCCATCTTCTACTCCGCCATTCAATCATGGCTGATCTATCTCTCCCTCCTAACTCCATTCTCCCGCCTTCTCCCCATAACCTCTGACACTCGTACTAATCAAGAACAGGAATTTGTTTATGCACAGCGAGGATATCAGCAATCTAATTCCTTCAAGAGATGAGCATGGTCTGTGAGGGTGCTTCCTTTTGAAGTCATAGTGAGACACCACTGAAACACTCCTTAACCCTCCACATCCAAGCCAAACAGTGGACTCCCCATCCTATTAACCACATCCAGCATCTCGCCTATGACCTTCAATGCCTGGGTGATACAAATGCTCATCTTGCTACTTCTTATATACTGCCAGTGAACAACATTATAGTCCAGGTACTCATCACCCTCTGGGTGAAAAAGGTCCCCATCAGAACCCCTGAAATCTCTTCCCCATACCGTAAATCTGTGTCCTTTAATTTTATTCCCCACTGATACAGTAAAAGTTTCGTACAGTTCATCCTATCTTTCCTCATCATAATTTTATATACCTTAATCACTTCCTTCTCTTATCCTCCTCTGTTCCAGGGAGGGCAAACCAAGCTTCTCCAGTCTCTCCTCACAACTGACTGCTCCTTCCCAGTTTAACACCTTGGTGAATCACCTCTAAACCCTCTTAGTTGCTCGTGCACTTATAATTTTACATGATTCTGGAAAATGAATTCTGCAATTGTTCAACACCTTCCGGCACCTCCAGTGCTTACTGCGCTTGGCTTAAGCAATATAAAATGACTGAACAGTGAAGACACATGAACCCAGCCTGCATTGACACCAGTGATTATTATCAATGTTGCTCAAAGTTCAACGGTGTTGAAAAGTGAAAAGGTGTTTCTCGATTAACATTGATTGATAAGCTTTATAGTAATAAATATAATTGTAATATAAATCCCATACATTTTTTAATGGCTGTACATATTGCATTTTTTTTTCAACTTTCACTTCAGGTTTTTTCAATAATTCGCTCCCTCAAGTTAATGGGGAGGAGAAGTGAACTGTTGAAAGATTGCCTCAAGCCACCTTACTTTCAGATGGCCCATATCATGGATGGCATGGATAGCAGGTTGGCTGGATGGCAGAAGGCACTAAAGGGGGCTTTTTCTGGTTGGCTGCCAGTGACCAGCGGAGTTCTGCGGGTGGTCGGTGCTGAGGCCGCTACTCTTCATGTTGATGGGCTGAATGGCCTAATTCTGCTCCGACAACTTATGAACTTTTGAACTCATGAAATCCAAGTGATAACATGTCTACTCATATCCTACACTAAATTTATTCTTAACAGGTACATCAAAAATCTCAGTGGAAAGCTAGCAAAGTGTAAGGAACGATTTTCAAAAGGATTAGCTTGTTTCAGTATTTAAATGAGCAGGTCAGACACTGGTTGAATTGTGAACATAAAAGTGGCGAGCAGAAAGCTTGGGATGCAAAATTTAAATTACCTTAATTACCATAATTAACTTCCTTTCCTCTTGGGGCCTCCATTTCCTGTGAGACTGAGTGTTGCACTAAAGTAGAGATTGAATCCCATTTATTACTTAAAACATTCGTTTTGAGAAGATAATGTGACTCAAACGAATACCCGAGCAACAAAATGGCACATAAAAACAGGTTGTCCAGTGGTGAATATTTTGTCTTGTTTAGTTATTGTTACTTCTGCTGTCCAACAGGACATGGTAGTCCCCAAAACATATCTGATTTGCTCTCCTGGGGAGCTAAATCTATCTGAAAAGGGAATAAGCCTTGGTCTATGTCGCGTCTGCAGGAAGTCATAGCAGTTCTGCAACATTCAGTCTGCAAGGCATTGATTGCCTGACTAGATATTCTGCTCATGTTTCTGGACTGGGACTTAAACTCCCACTGACTCAGCTCTGAAGCCAGAGTGCTATCCCCACGCTATGACTGCTACCTTCAGTTCAATGTCTACAGGGAAGTGCGGATGTTTTTCGGAAAAAAGGGAGCAAAATGAAAACCTGGAAATGGTCAGAATCTCATTCTTAATTTTCCTTTACATTTGCCATAGTCAGCTGCTCATTCTTCACTTCCCTCATCGTTAGTGGTGTGATAACTGGCTGATTTGATGTCTGCTTCATTGTACCAAAAGTTAACCTTGTCCCAGACTTTTATCAGAGAATCTCCCAACCTGCTTGGATTGCCGGTTCATGTCTGTGTCTGCTGTCAGCAACACATACCATGTGTCTGCAATTATTTGCCAATGAACATAGAATATAGAGAATTGCAGCATAGGATCAGATCCTTCAGCCCACAATGTCTGTGCCAAACACAATGCCAAATTAAACTAATCTCCTCTCAATATAACTCAAAAACTGCTTCCAATTATCTATGCTATCCAGGGTCAAATTCCAAATCAACAGGTCTATAATTTTTAGTAAGGGATTCATTATGGTGGATATTGGTTTATGTATTGTCTTGTGTATTGTCATACAGTTAAAAAACAAATTTTGCTTGCAATCCAGGCAAATTACACCAATCATGAGTACAACTGGTAGTGCAAAAGTGAAAATAAACAGTGTACAGAATATGGTGTTACAGCTGCAGAACTAGTGCATATATTTAGTTTAGTTTAGTTTAGAGATACTGTGCGGAAGCAGGCCCTTCGGCCCACTGAATCCGAGCCAACTAGTTATCCTGGCACACAAACACTATCCTACACACAGTAGGGGCAAGTTACAATTTTACCAAGCCAATTACTCATCAAGCCTGTACATATCTGGAGTGTGGGTGAAAACCGGAGCACCCGGGGAAAACCCATGCAGGGCACGGGGTGAAGGTACAAACTCCATACAGACAGCACCCGTAGGCAAGATCGAATCTGGGTCACTGGCGCTGTAAGGCAGCAACTCTACCACTGCGAAACCGTGCCGATCTCAAATAAAATATAATACAAGGGCGCAACACAGTAGATTGGGAGATCGAGAATTAATCCTTAACATATCATTTAAAGAAAAGTATATTCTGATTGAACATTCCTTAGAAGATTAGTTGGACTAATTTTGTGCGTGAATGATTGTGTAAAATGAGCTTTATTTGTTTGACTACTTTTCCACACATTACGGCAACGAATTAAAGGCGATCATTGAGCGGCAATTGAGCGATATCATCATTTAAAGTTGCAATTAGCCCTACTTTGAGGCACTATGTATTTTCAATCTTATGAAACATACAAAGTTCTTAAGGATCGTGACAGAGTAGATGCAGGAGTGATGAGTCCCTGACTGTGTTGACAGATGTTAAGAAGTTATCTATCGAAGGACAATAACAGAAATTTCTTCAGCTAGGAGGGGTAAATCCTTGGAATTTGCTGTGGAATAGGGCTGTGGAGGTTCAGTTGCTAAGTATATTCAAAATAGGAACAGATATTGAGGGAATCAAGAGATTTAAGGTTAGTGAAGGAAAGTGGCTTTGGGTAAAAGGTTGACTGTGATGCTTTGAATGGCTGAACAGGCTCGAGGGTCTGAATGGCCTATTCCTGCTTTTATTTTAATGTTATTATGTTTAGGCGTTACACAACTATGGTCAGCTACCTGCAACCTTTAGTTCACGTAGTAATAAAGACCTGAAGATAGGCACAAAAAGCTGGAGTAACTCAACGGGACAGGCAGCATCTCTGGAGAGAAGAAATGGGTAACGTTTCAGATCAAGACCCTTCTTCAGACTGGTTAGGGATAAGGGAAACGAGAGATTCAGATGATGATGTATTGTACAGAGATAAAGAACAATGAATGAAAGATATGCAAAAAGGTGACGATGATAAAGGAAACAGGCCATTGTTAGCTGTTTGTTGAGTGAAAACGAGAAGCTAGTGCGACTTGGGTGGGGGAGGGATAGAGAGAGAGGGAATTCCGGAGCTACCTGAAGTTAGAGAAATTAACATTCATAGTAAATGAATAATCAACGGTAAAGACCTGTATTGGATCAGAATTCTTCATGCTATAATGTAGAACATAGACCAGTATAGCACAGGGACAGGCCCTTTGTCCCACAGTTTTTCCTGTGTTTTCTTTTTGGTTTGATTCCAATCACTGATTGCCCAATGCAAAGTGTGGGTCGCTACAATCTGAGCATTAGGCTACTGATAACATCTGAGTTAAGTAAATGTTTTGGTTAAGTAAATGTGGTGGTTTGCTGACTGGTTAGCAAGCAACAAATACTTTTCACTGCATCTCGGTATATGTGACAATAAACTAAACTGAACAAACCTAAACTGAAAACAGCAATACAAGTTGATTCTCCCAGACTGCTAAACAATACATACACATGCATTTTCATGCAGCAAGCTTTCCATTCTCATTTCACTGAACATCCACAGATTTATTCAATCACTATGATAATCATGGCAACATTCCCATCTTTCGCAGTCCTCTAAAGTAATTGAGTTCAGCTGCAGCCAAATGACAACTTTCCAATAGCAATTTAGTATTAAATATGTTCCAAATTTATCCTGAGCAGCCAAGTAAAGGCTCCAAACCTCCCAGCTGCCAAGATTCCCTAGTGGTAATAAAAATAATTTGTATGGAGGTGGCCCATTTAAAGAGGTAAAATCATGCAGGGAACACCAGCAGACAAGACACTGAGCCAGGTAGGGAGGTGTTGAGCCAAGTTGAGTTGATTGTGACCATCAGTTCCCGAGGGATCCACAATTATTCAGTTGCTTTCATCGTTCACTTCACTCCATCACTGGGCTTCACAAAACATTGCGTTTCTGATCGTACACTAGTGGATCTGGTATACGTTCCGGAGATCCAGACATTCCAGATCTGGAGACTGAGGGATGGAAAAGGCAAGTTCATCCATTTATCTTTTGCTTTTACTCTCATTTAAGGATGTGTATAATCTCAATCAATTTTATTTCTTAGAACTTGTTGACAATTATTAGTTTATCTGAAATAATTTTGAATTAATTGCTTAAAAAAACAATGTGTGATAAGGTTCCATCCTCATCCTTCCTCCTATCAGTAGTTGTCATGACATTGTGGAGGCAGGGCCATGGTGGTTTGCAGAGTGTGATCCAGTTTACACTGCAGCTTGGCTATGTTTCGTCTGAAGAAGGGTCTCGACCCGAAACATCACCCATTCCTTCTCTCCTGAGATGCTGCCTGACCTGCTGAGTTACTCCAGCTTTTTGTGATACCTTGGCTATGTTTCGCTGTCCAACTGGAAGCTTGGGAAGCCCAGATCGATTGCCCTATACATCTACGCAAGATTCATATGGATGTAGAGGGAACAGGCTATTGAGGGCGGATA